>NC_057808.1:210837777-210939141 GCF_018294505.1 Triticum aestivum
CACCCCCCGAGCCCCGCCGGAGTTGCCCGATGAGGTAGCCAAGCCGCCGCTCGAACCGCCCGGTTTTTTTTAAAACCGCTCGGTTTATTTATTTTTCGAAACACTAGGTTTATTTTTTTAGATCGGTTTATTTTTTTGGTTTAATTAATTAGTGAACGTTCACCGATCCGTTCGTTTTAACGAACGTGTTCGTCGGTTAGTCGCTGTTAACGAACGTCCGTTCGTTTAACTGTTCGTCAGTTTTCTTTTTCGTCGGTTTTTTCGCGATTATTCCAGATCGCGATTTCTGATCAGATTTTCATTCTGGTTTAACTTTTCGCTCGTTTATCGGAATCAGGCGATTCAAGCGCCTAGAGTTTCGTCTCGAAATTCTCTTTCCGTTTAACGAACTCAAACAAGTTTTTGCTACTGTAAAATTTGACTTAGATCCAGATTAGTTGAACCAGAGTTGCTTCGTTTGATTCGATTGTTTTTGCAAACCGGAGTTCTTAAGTTGAACTTTCTGGTTAGATCTTTATTTGAGTTTTACCTGTGCATTAGATGAGTGCTTATTGTTTGCTTGTTTGTTTGCGATAGAGTACCCGGAGTGCGCCGCTTGCTACTTCGAATCTCTAGGTTTCACGGATCATCAGCAAGGCAAGTAACACTTTGATCATACCTCTTTACTACCCAGTTTTATTGCATTAGATCAACCATCAAACATTGCATGATTAGGAGCTAATTAAATTGTGGGTATTGGGAAGTAGATGAGGTAGTACCTATTGCCCTGTTTATTATCAAACCTTTGGGAGTTACTTCTACGTTTGCTTATATTGCTATGCTATGCTCGTAGACGTGGATTGGATTTGAGTGAATTTCCATGACAGATGTGAGATTGTTAATTAATGGTTTACTTAAGGTGGCAACTAAAACTCACATCTGGGTGGATTGAGGTACCTGGGTATTCCAGGATTGCCTATTTCTTTTGGACCGCCACCCAGGTTCTAAGGGATCATGAGATTATTCATGCTAGAAACTTGCGTGTGCGGCCACAAGCTATTATGGGCTCTAGCATAGTTGATTAAGTTGTGTGAACTCTTACAGTGGTAGACTAGCAGATGTAGGGGATGTAGGTGTACCGGTCTACCCATTCGTAAGGTGCTAACGCTTCTGAAGGACTGTGTCTCGGTCATCCGTTTCTCAAACATCATGTAGTGCGAGAATCAAGCGGAGGCGATTGAGTCTTGTGGGGAAAAGTGCACAAACCTCTGCAGAGTGTACAAACTAATCATGATTAGCCGTGTCCCCGGTTATGGACATCTTGAGTATCTAGTACTTGGATTATCATGTGAATCTCGTCATGTTACTTTAATTAATTTTGTTGGGTTAATGATGATACTTAATTGGGATTGAGAATGCTGTCAACCATTCTCAATGTTTACCAACCACCATGATAGTTAAATAAAATTTATTCCTTTGCAGTAGGGAAAAATTGGCTTTTTGCAAAACAGTAACCATAGAGCCTTCTACCATCCAAATATGCATGTAGTGATAGCATCATTCTGTTCATTACTCTCTACGTGTTATTTTGCCAGCATATTCCATGTGCTGACCCGTTTCGGGCTGCAACGTTTCATGTTGCAGACTTTTCAGACGACGAGTAAGGTGCCTTAGGTCGTGGTCTTATACTCAGTGATGCCGTTGGAGTTGATGGACTCACTTATCTTCCAAGTCTTCCGCTGTTATCGTATTTAGATGGCCTTAATCCATATTTATCATACTTATTCTCTTTTGAGATACTTGTTGTAATAAGTGTGTGATTGCTACTCTGTTATAAATCCTCCATTTGTACTGTGCGTGTCAGCATTACTGATCCAGGGATGACACTGGTGCACAGCAGCACAGACTGTTTGAGGTCTGGTCGCTACAGACATGCTTATAGGAAAAAATTTCATCATGACTAGTGCAATCATCATTAGTACTATGGATATTCAAAGAGTTCATACTAACAAAATTGCAATCTTGCTCATCATACAAAGATTTAGTGCCAAACATTCTATATATTTCTTCTCCTAGCACTTTAGCACAATTTTCCTTTCCATCATTCTCACGAAAGATATTAAAAGATGAAGCGTATGAGACAAACTCAATTCCATTTTTTTGTAGTTTTCTTTTATAGACTAAACTAGTGATAAAACAACAAACTAAAAGATTCGATTGCAAGATCTAAAGATATACCTTGCACTCACCTCCCCGGCAACGGCGCCAGAAAAGAGCTTGATGTCTACTACTCAACCTTCTTCTTGTAGACATTGTTGGGCCTCCAAATGCAGAGGTTTGTAGGACAGTAGCAAATTTCCCTCAAGTGGATGACCTAAGGTTTATCCATCCGTGGGAGGTGTAGGATGAAGATGGTCTCTCTCAAACAACCCTGAAACCAAATAAGAAAGAGTCTCTTGTGTCCCCAACACACTCAATACAATGGTAAATTGTATAGGTGCACTAGTTCGGCGAAGAGATGGTGATACAAGTGCAATATGGATGGTAGATATAGGTTTTTGTAATCTGAAAATATAAAAACAGCAAGGTAACTAATGATAAAAGTGAGCACAAACGGTATTGCAATGCTTCGAAACAAGGCCTAGGGTTCATACTTTCACTAGTGCAAGTTCTCTCAACAATAATAACATAATTGGATCATATAACTATCCCTCAACATGCAACAAAGAGTCACTCAAAGTCACTAATAGCGGAGAACAAACAAAGAGATTATTGTAGGGTACAAAACCACCTCAAAGTTATTCTTTCCGATCAATCCATTGGGCTATTTCTATAAGTGTCACAAACAGCCCTAGAGTTCGTAGTAAAATAACACCTTAAGACACACATCAACCAAAACCCTAATGTCACCTAGATACTCCAATGTCACTCAAGTATCCGTGGGTATGATTATACGATATGCATCACACAATCTCAGATTCATCTATTCAACTAACACATAGAACTTCAAAGAGTGCCCCAAAGTTTCTACCGGAGAGTCAAGACGAAAACGTGTGCCAACCCCTATGCATAGGTTCATGGGCGGAACCCGCAAGTTGATCACCAAAACATACATCAAGTGAATCAATAGAATACCCCATTGTCACCACGGGTATCCCACGCAAGACATACATCAAGTGTTCTCAAATCCTTAAAGACTCAATCCGATAAGATAACTTCAAAGGGAAAACTCAATCCATTACAAGAGAGTAGAGGGGGAGAAACATCATAAGATCCAACTATAATAGCAAAGCTCGCGATACATCAAGATCGTATCACCTCAAGAACACGAGAGAGAGAGAGAGAGAGATCAAACACATAGCTTCTGGTACATACCCTCAGCCCCGAGGGTGAACTACTTCCTCCTCATCATGGAGAGCGCCGGGATGATGAAGATGGCCACAGATGAGGGTTCCCTCCTCCGGCAGGGTGCCGGAACAGGGTCCCGATTGGTTTTTGGTGGCTACAGAGGCTTGCGGCGGCGGAACTCCCGATCTATTCTGTTCCCCGAAGTTTTTAGGGTATATAGGAATATATAGGTGAAAGAAGTACGTCAGGGAAGCCACGAGGGGCCCACGAGGGTGGAGGGCACGCCCAGGGGGTGGGCGCACCCCCCTGCCTCGTGCCTTCCTTGTTGCTTCCTTGACGTGGACTCCAAGTCTCCCGGGTTGCTTTCCTTCCAAAATAACTTCTCCAGAAGGTTTCATTCCGTTTCGACTCCGTTTGATATTCCTTTTCTTTGAAACACTGAAACAAGGAAAAACAGGAACTGGCACTGGGCTCTGGGTCAATAGGTTAGTCCCGAAAGTAATATAAAAGTGTAAAATAAAGCCCATAAACATCCAAGATGGATAATATAATAGCATGAAACAATAAAAAATTATAGATACGTTGGAGACGTATCAAGGTGACTGCGTATTCCATCTCCTCATCATCATCTTTATAAACAGAAGTCCCAGAGGTAGCGGCACTGCAAATTTCAAAATTCACTCGGTGAGACCTTCCGAGGGGAGTTGACCAAATATCAAGCCATGCTAAACTAAGGAGTCGAATTCAAAGATTACCCAGAAGCAATGGGTACAGCCACTTTGATCTTGGGCAAGGCCTTCCGAGGTTTTGACGGCGCAATTTTGGGCTGCTTCCAAGCCTTCTCAGTTGGCACAGGAGAAGACGTCCGAGTGCGCTTTGAAGTCTGTCCGGTCTGTGTAGTCGCTTTGCCACAGATACTTGTTGGGTCATGGGTATGCTTGGATCGTCTTTTGGTGCGAGGAGGGGAGTCGACTTCCTCACCACCGCTTGAGTCGTCACTCTCATCATCTTCCCCTCCATCAGAATGCCAGTCGCCGCTGTCACCCCCGCTCGCCTCTCCCTCTGGCTCCTGCTCCTGCTCCCCGTTGGGCATTGAATACATCTCGGTATAAATCTGCAAGACACAGAGTCGACCGGGTATCAGTCGGTTTCGAAAGTAAATTACATGTCAGAACAAAAAGACACTCAGAAAGAAACAGTCGGACCTTGTCTGGTTCGTTGACGTGGTCGAATGGAGGGACCCTCCTAGACCCCCTGGGGTTGTCCTTGTTGCCGGTGATGCCTTGCAACCATTGCACCACCGTCTCCTCATCGACTTCTTCTGGGTGGATCCGGGTGCTGTCTTCAATACCCGAGTACATCCACATTGGATGATCGCGGGCTTGGAGTGGTTGGATACGTCGATCGAGGAATACCTCTAGCAAGTCCATGCCAGTCACCCCATCACCGACAAGTTGGACTACTCGGTCAACCAGCATATTCACCTCAGCTTTTCAGCTGGAGTAACTTTCAAGGGGGAGGGTTTCTCAACTCGATCCATGGAAAATGGGGGCAGGCAGTCGACTGTCCAGGAGTCGGCTGGTCCTTGCTGTAGAACCAGGTCGACTGCCAACCCCTGACTGACTCGGGAAGATCATAGCTGGGAAAGTGCTCTTACCCCTCATCTGGATTCCTAAACCTCCACACATCTGGATCACATGTGTCTTCTCATCACTCAGATTAGCCTTTTTTACAGACTGAGAACGACAAGTGAAAATGTGCTTGAAGAGACCCCAGTGCAGTCAACACCCCAGAAAGTTCTCGCACATGGACACGAATGCAGCAAGGTATGTGATGGTGTTGGGAGAAAAGTGATGAAGTTAGGCTCCAAAGAAATTCAGAAAACCCCAGAAAAAAGGATGTGGAGGCAAAGAGAATCCGCGGTCGACGTGAGTGGCGAGAAGGACACACTCACCCTCTTGCGGCCGCGGCTCAGTCTCGTCCTCCGGAAGCCGCCAGGAGCCATGGGGAATCAATCCCCCCTCCACCAGATCCTCCAAGTCCTCCTGCCGGATCGTCGGCCGAATCCAGTCGCCCTGGATCCAGCCGGGCGGCAGGCCAGATCTCGATAACGACCCGCCCCGGCTCGTCTTCTTGCCCTTTGCCTTCGCCATCGCCTTCTTCGCACACTCCAGGGCCACCATCTTGTCCTTCGCCATCGCTGCGGGTTGCGCTCGGGCCGGGCGGCGGCGTCGAGGGAGGAGGCGGGCACAGTGGAGAAATAGGGGAGGAAGAAAAGAAATGGGGCGCACAGTGCAAGGGTACCGGCCCAGACACGTTATATGGGCTTGTTCGCCGAGTGACTGACTTGTGGGCCCGAGCAATCTTGTCAAACCCCGCAACAGTCGCGCGCGCGGTACATGGCGAAAAAGGTGGCGCGTGGATCAAGGCATCCCAGCCTAATCCACTCTGATTACCGTGGCCCTCTCCGCCCCGCGCGCTTCCCCAAATTTTGAATCCCACGAGATCCCGGAGCGGCAGAGCAGTCAATCATGCCGAAGATTTTATACCATATTAAACACTCGAAGCTTATCAACAAAAGTTCACTCGACAACTTCTGAATGGCTCAAGGAGACTGAAAATGAAGTCGAAGTTCTTGTATGGTTCGCCAATCCAAGTTAAGTGCTTCTGAAGCATGAAAGTTGGGTCGGAACCACCTTCCACTCCATCTCCACTCGGACCCAGAACCATTCGGCGTCTATTGACGATGACATGTACCTAGGGTAGGGTAATAGACCTGATCTAAGCACCCTACCCAAGAACACTGCCCTACAGTCAAGGACATTCAAAGGACAGCAGATTCTACCGACTGAAATCACCACAAGACACAACCCACTTGACTGAGAGTTCACCTAGATAGCCCAATTCCATTCGACCAGGATATATTCATTAGACCATACCAGAAACCACTCGGAGAACAGAAGATCTAAGGTCACTCTGAATGACAACGGTTGGGCGTTCACTCCGTAGTCTTAATGATCATTTATATGACTTTAATGCTGGCGTTATCAGTAACGTTCCCTCTTTATGTACATTGAACCCCTTGTAACATGGGCTGGCTGGGGCCCTGGCGTACTCTATATAAGCCACCCCCCTCCACTGGCACAAGGGTTCGCACCTCCTGTAACTTCACGCATAATCCAATCGACCGAGCCTCCGGGCACCGAGACGTAGGGCTGTTACTTCCTCCGCGAAGGGGCTGAACTGGTAAATCTTGCGTGCACAACTTCACCATAGCTAGGATATTGCCTCCTCATACCTACCCCCATTCTACTGTCAGACTTAGACCCACGACACTTAACGTTCGATGACGATCGGTATTATGAGTTTATGTGTTTTGATGTACCGAAGGTAGTTCGGAGTCCTGGATGTGATAACGGACATGACGAGGAGTCTCGAAATGGTCGAGACGTCAAGATTGATATATTGGAAGGCTATGTTTGGACACCAGAATGGTTTCGGATAAGTTCGGGCAATTACCGGAGTACCGGGGGGTTACCGGAACCCCCTGGGGAGTCAATGGGCCTTACTGGGCCTTAGTAGAAGAGAGGAGGAGGCGGCCAAGTGGGGTGCGCCCCCCCCCCCCCCAAGCCCAATCCAATTCAGGAGGGGGCCGGGCCCCCTTTCCTTCTCTCCTTCTCCCTCTTCCTTCTTCTCCTACTCCAACTAGGGAAGGGGGGAAACCTACTCCTACTAGGAGTAGGAATCCCCCTTGGGGCGCGCCATAGAGAGGGCCGGCCCTCCCCTCGTCCACTCCTTTATATATGGGGGAGGGGGCACCCCATAGACACACAAGTTGACAGTTGTCTTAGCCGTGTGCGGTGCCCCCTCCATAGATTCCCACCTCGGTCATATCGTTGTAGTGCTTAGGCAAAGCCCTACGTCGGTAACTTCATCATCACCGTAATCACACCGTCGTGCTGACGAAACTCTCCCTCAGCCTCAGCTGGATCAAGATTACGAGGGACGTCACTGAGCTGAACGTGTGCAGATCGCGGAGGTGCCGTGCGTTCGGTACTTGATCGGTTGGATCGCGAAGGCATTCGACTACATCGACCACGTTACTTAACGCTTCCGCTTTCGGTCTAGGAGGGTACGTGGACACACTCTCCCCGCTCGTTGCTATGCATCACCTAGATGGATCTTGTGTGTCCGTAGGAATTTTTTTGAAATTACTGCGTTCCCCAACAGTGGCATCCGAGCCAGGCCTATGCGTAGATGTGATATGCACGAGTAGAACACAAAAGTTGTGGGTGATAATAGTCATACTGCTTACCAACATGTCATACTTTGATTCAGCGGTATTGTTGGATGAAGCGGCTCAGACCGACATTACGCGTACGCTTACGCGAGACTGGTTCTACCGACGTGCTTCGCACACAGGTGGCTAGTGGGTGTCTGTTTCTCCAACTTTAGTTGAATCGAGTGTGACTTCGCCCGGTCCTTGTTGAAGGTTAAAACAACAAACTTGACGAAAAATCGTTGTGGTTTTGATGCGTAGGTAAGAACGGTTCTTGCTAAGCCCGTAGCAGCCACGTAAAACTTGCAACACCAAACTAGAGGACATCTAACTTGTTTTTGCAGGGCATGTTGTGATGTGATATGGTCAAGACGTGATTATATAAATTGTTGTATGAGATGATCATGTTTTGTAACACAGTTATCGACAACTAACAGGAGCCATATGGTTGTCGCTTTATTGTATGAAATGCAATCGCCATGTAATTTCTTTACTTTATCACTAAGCGGTAGCGATAGTCGTGGAGGCAATAGTTGGCGAGACGACAACGATGCTTCGATGGAGATCAAGGTGTCAAGCCGGTGACGATGGTGATCATGACGGTGCTTCGGAGATGGAGATCAAAGGCACAAGATGATGATGGCCATATCATATCACTTATATTGATTGCATGTGATGTTTATCCTTTATGCATCTTATTTTGCTTAGTACGACGGTAGCATTATAAGATGATCTCTCACTACATTTCAAGGTATAAGTGTTCTACCTGAGTATACACCATTGCTACAGTTCGTCGTGCTGAGACACCACGTGATGATCGGGTGGTATAAGCTCTACGTACACATATAACAGGTGCAAGCCAGTTTTGCACACGTAGAATACTCTGGTTAAACTTGACGAGCCTAGCATATGCAGATATGGCCTCGGAACACTGAGACCGAAAGGTCGAGCGTGAATCATATAGTAGATATGATCAACATAGTAATGTTCACCATTGAAAACTACTCCATCTCACGTGATGATCAGACATGGTTTAGTTGATATGGATCACCTGATCACTTAGATGATTAGAGGGATGTCTATCTAAGTGGGAGTTCTTAAGTAATATGATTAATTTAACTTTAATTTATCATGAACTTAGTACCTGATAGTATTTTGCATGTCTATGTTGTTGTAGATAAATGGCCCGTGATGTTGTTCCGTTGAATTTTAATGCGTTCCTAGAGAAAGCTAAGTTGAAAGATGATGGTAGCAATTACACGGACTGGGTCCGTAACTTGAGGATTGTCCTCATTGCTGCACAAAAGAATTATGTCCTGGAAGCACCGCTAGGTGCCAAACCCACTGCAGGAGCAACTCCAGATGTTATGAACGTCTAGCAGAGCAAAGCTAATGACTACTCGATAGTTCAGTGTGCCATGCTTTACGGCTTAGAACCGGGACTTCAACGATGTTTTGAATGTCATGGAGCATATGAGATGTTCCAGGAGTTAAAGTTAATATTTCAAGCAAATGCCCGAATTGAGAGATATGAAGTCTCCAATAAGTTCTACAACTGCAAAATGGAGGAGAATAGTTCTGTCAGTGAGCATATACTCAGAATGTCTGGGTACCACAATCACTTGACTCGGCTGGGAGTTAATCTTCCAGTTGATAGTGTCATTGACAGAGTTCTTCAATCACTGCCACCAAGCTACAAGAGCTTCGTGATGAACTATAATATGCAAGGGATGGATAAGACAATTCCCGAGCTCTTCGCAATGCTAAAGGCTGCGGAGGTAGAAATCAAGAAGGAGCATCAAGTGTTGATGGTCAACAAGACCACTAGTTTCAAGAAAAAGGGTAAAGGGAAGAAGGGGAACTTCAAGAAGAACAGCAAACAAGTTGCTGCTCAAGTGAAGAAGCCCAAGTCTGGACCTAAGCCTGAGACTGAGTGCTTCTACTGCAAAGGGACTGGTCACTGGAAGCGGAACTGCCCCAAGTATTTGGCGGAGAAGAAGGATGGCAAAGTGAAAGGTATATTTGATATACATGTTATTGATGTGTACCTTACTAATGCTCGCAGTAGCGCCTGGGTATTTGATACTGGTTCTGTTGCTAATATTTGCAACTCGAAACAGGGGCTACAGATTAAGCGAAGATTGGCTAAGGACGAGGTGACGATGCGCGTGGGAAATGGTTCCAAAGTCGATGTGATCGCCGTCGGCACGCTACCTCTACATCTACCTTCGGGATTAGTTTTAGACCTGAATAATTGTTATTTGGTGCCAGCGTTAAGCATGAACATTATATCTGGATCTTGTTTGATGCGAGACGGTTATTCATTTAAATCAGAGAATAATGGTTGTTCTATTTATATGAGTAATATATTTTATGGTCATGCATCCTTGATGAGTGGTCTATTTTTTACTAAATCTTGATAGTAGTGATACACATATTCATAGTATTGAAGCCAAAAGATATAAGATTAATAATGATAGTGCAACTTATTTGTGGCACTGCCATTTAGGTCATATTGGTGTAAAGCGCATGAAGAAACTCCATTCTGATGGGCTTTTGGAATCACTTGATTATGAATCACTTGATGCTTGCGAACCATGCCTCATGGGCAAGATGACTAAGAATCTGTTCTCCGGAACAATGGAGCGAGCAACAGACTTGTTGGAAATAATGCATACTAATGTATGCGGTCCGATGAGTGTTGATGCTCGCGGCGGGTATCGTTATTTTCTGACCTTCACAGATGATTTGAGCAGATATAGGTATATCTACTTGATGAAACATAAGTCTGAAATATTTGAAAAGTTCAAAGAATTTCAGAGTGAAGTGGAAAATCATCGTAACAAGAAAATAAAGTTTCTACGATCTGATCGTGGAGGAGAATATTTGAGTTACGAGTTTGGTCTTCATTTGAAACAATGCGGAATAGTTTCGCAACTCACGCCACCCGGAACACCACAGCGTAATGGTGTGTCCGAACGTCGTAATCGTACTTTATTAGATATGGTGCGATCTATGATGTCTCTTACTGATTTACCGCTATCGTTTTGGGGTTATGCTTTAGAGACGGCTACATTCACGTAAAATAGGGCACCATCTAAATCCGTTGAGACGACACCATATGAACTGTGGTTTGGCAAGAAACCCAAGTTGTCGTTTCTTAAAGTTTGGGGCTGTGATGCTTATGTGAAAAAGCTTCAACCTGATAAGCTCGAACCCAAATCGGAGAAATGTGTCTTCATAGGATACCCAAAGGAGACTGTTGGGTACACCTTCTATCACAGATCCGAAGGCAAGATATTCGTTGCTAAGAATGGATCCTTTCTAGAGAAGGAGTTTCTCTCGAAAGAAGTGAGTGGGAGGAAAGTAGAACTTGATGAGGTAACTGTACCTGCTCCCTTATTGGAAAGTAGTTCATCACAGAAATCAGTTCCAGTGATTCCTACACCAGTAAGTGAGGAAGCTAATGATGATGATCATGAAACTTCTGATCAAGTTACTACCGAACCTCGTAGGTCAACCAGAGTAAGATCCGCACCAGAGTGGTACGGTAGTCCTGTTCTGAAAGTCATGTTACTTAACCATGACGAACCTACGAACTATGAGGAAGCGATGATGAGCCCAGATTCCGCAAAATGGCTTGAGGCCATGAAATCTGAGATGGGATCCATGTATGAGAACAAAGTGTGGACTTTGGTTGACTTGCCCGATGATCGGCAAGCCATAGAGAATAAATGGATTTTCAAGAAGAAGACTGACGCTGACGGTAATATTACTGTCTACAAAGCGTGACTTGTTGCGAAAGGTTTTCGACAAGTTCAAGGAGTTGACTATGATGAGACCTTCTCACCCGTAGCGATGCTTAAGTCCGTCCGAATCATGTTAGCAATTGCCGCATTTTATGATTATGAAATTTGGCAAATGGATGTCAAAACTGCATTCCTTAATGGATATCTTAAAGAAGAGTTGTATATGATGCAACCAGAAGGTTTTATCGATCCAAAAGGTGCTAACAAAGCGTGCAAGCTCCAGCGATCCATTTATGGACTGGTGCAAGCCTCTCGGAGTTGGAATATACGCTTTGATAGTGTGATCAAAGCATATGGTTTTATACAGACTTTTGGAGAAGCCTGTATTTACAAGAAAGTGAGTGGGAGCTCTGTAGCATTTCTGATATTATATGTGGATGACATATTGTTGATCGGAAATGATACTGAATTTCTGAATAGCATAAAAGGATACTTAAATAAGAATTTTTCAATGAAAGACCTCGGTGAAGCTGCTTATATATTAGGCATCAAGATCTATAGAGATAGATCAAGACGTTTAATTGGACTTTCACAAAGCACATACCTTGATAAAGTTTTGAAGAAGTTCAAAATGGATCAAGCAAAGAAAGGGTTCTTGCCTGTGTTACAAGGTGTGAAGTTGAGTCAGACTCAATGCCCGACCACTGCAGAAGATAGAGAGAAAATGAAGGTCATTCCCTATGCTTCAGCCATAGGTTCTATCATGTATGCAATGCTGTGTACCAGACCTGATGTGTGCCTTGCTATTAGTTTAGCAGGGAGGTACCAAAGTAATCCAGGAGTGGATAACTAGACAGCGGTCAAGAACATCCTAAAATACCTGAAAAGGACTAAGGATATGTTTCTCGTTTATGGAGGTGACAAAGAGCTCGTCGTAAACGATTACGTCGATGCAAGCTTTGACACTGATCCGGATGACTCTAAGTCACAAACCGGATACATATTTTTATTGAATGGAGGAGCTGTCAGTTGGTGCAGTTCCAAGCAGAGCGTCGTGGCGGGATCTACGTGTGAAGCGGAGTACATAGCTGCTTCGAAAGCAGCAAATGAAGGAGTTCACATCTGATCTAGGTGTCATACCTAGTGCATCGGGTCCAATGAAAATCTTTTGTTACAATACTAGTGCAATTGCCTTGGCAAAGGAATCCAGATTTCACAAGAGAACCAAGCACATCAAGAGACGCTTCAATTCCATCCGCGACCAAGTCAAGGAGGGAGACATAGAGATTTGCAAGATACATACGGATCTGAATGTTGTAGACCCGTTGACTAAGCCTCTCTCACAAGCAAAACATGATCAGCACCAAGACTCCATGGGTGTTAGAATCATTACAATGTGATCTAGATTATTGACTCTAGTGCAAGTGGGAGACTGAAGGAAATATGCCCTAGAGGCAATAATAAAGTTGTTATTTATATTTCCTTATATCATGATAAATGTTTATTATTCATGCTAGAATTGTATTAACCGGAAACTTAGTACATGTGTGAATACATAGACAAATAGAGTGTCACTAGTATGCCTCTACTTGACTAGCTCGTTAATCAAAGATGGTTAAGTTTCCTAGCCATGGACAAGAGTTGTCATTTGATGAACGGGATCACATCATTAGAGAATGATGTGATTGACTTGACCCGTCCGTTAGCCTAGCACTATGATCATTTAGTTTATTGCTATTGCTTTCTTCATAACTTATACATGTTCCTATGACTATGTGATTATGCAACTACCGAATACCGCAGGAACACTAAGTGTGCTATCAAACGTCACAATGTAACTGGGTGATTATAAAGATGCTCTACAGGTGTCTCCGATGGTGTTTGTTGAGTTGGCATAGATCGAGATTAGGATTTGTCACTCCGATTGTCGGAGAGGTATCTCTCGGCCCTCTCGGTAATGCACATCACTATAAGCCTTGCAAGCAATGTGACTAATGAGTTAGTTACGGGATGATGCATTACGGAACGAGTAAAGAGACTTGCCGATAACGAGATTGAACTAGGTATGATGATATCGACGATCGAATCTCGGGCAAGTAACATACCGATGACAAAGGGAACAACGTATGATGTTATGCGGTTTGACCGATAAAGATCTTCGTAGAATATGTAGGAACCAATATGAGCATCCAGGTTCCGCTATTGGTTATTGACCGGAAGTGATTCTCGATCATGTATACATAGTTCTCGAACCGTCCGCACGCTTAACGTTCGATGACGATCGGTATTACGAGTTTATGTATTTTGATGTACCGAAGGTAGTTCGGAGTCCCGGATGTGATCACGGACATGACGAGGAGTCTCGAAATGGTCGAGACATAAAGATTGATATATTGGAAGGCTATGTTTGGACACCGGAATGGTTTCGGATAAGTTTGGGCAATTACCGGAGTACCGGGGGGTTACCGGAACCCCCCGGGGAGTCAATGGGCCTTATTGGGCCTTAGTGGAAGAGAGGAGGAGGCGGCCAAGTGCCCCCCAAGCCCAATCCGAATTCGGGAGGGGGCTGGGCCCAGTTTCCTTCTCTCCTTCTCCCTCTTCCTTCTTCTCCTACTCCAACTAGGGAAAGGGGGGAAACCTACTCCTACTAGGAGTAGGAATCCCCCTTGGGGCGCGCCATAGAGAGGGTCGGCCCTCCCCTCCACCACTCCATCATATACGGGGGAGGGGCACCCGATAGACACACAAGTTGATAGTTGTCTTAGCCGTGTGCGGTGCCCTCCTCCACAGATTTCCACCTCGGTCATATCGTTGTAGTGCTTAGGCAAAGCCCTGCATCGGTAACTTTATCATCACCGTCATCACGCCGTCGTGCTGACGAAACTCTCCCTCGGCCTCAGCTGGATCAAGAGTACGAGGGACGTCACCGAGCTGAACGTGTGTAGATCGCGGAGGTGCCGTGCGTTCGGTACTTGATCGGTTGGATCGCGAAGACGTTCGACTACATCAACTGCGTTACTTAACGCTTCCACTTTCAGTCTACGAGGGTACGTGGACACACTCTCCCCGCTCGTTGCTATGCATCACCTAGATGGATCTTGCGTGTGCGTAGGAATTTTTTGAAATTACTGTGTTCCCCAACAGTGGCATCCGAGCCAGGTCTATGCGTAGATGTTATATGCACGAGTAGAACACAAAAGTTGTGGGCGCTAATAGTCATACTGCTTACCAGCATGTCATACTTTGATTCGGCGGTATTGTTGGATCAAGCGGCTCAGACCGACATTACGCGTACGCTTACGCGAGACTGGTTCTACCGACATGCTTCGCACACAGGTGGCTAGTGGGTGTCTGTTTCTCCAACTTTAGTTGAATCGAGTGTGACTACGCCCGGTCCTTGTTGAAGGTTAAAATAGCAAACTCGACGAAAAATCGTAGTGGTTTTGATGCGTAGGTAAGAACGGTTCTTGCTAAGCCCGTAGCAGCCACGTAAAACTTGCAACAACAAACTAGAGGACGTCTAACTTGTTTTTGTAGGGCATGTTGTGATGTGATATGGTCAAGACGTGATTATATAAATTGTTGTATGAGATTATCATGTTTTGTAACACAGTTATCGGCAACTGGCGGGAACCATATGGTTGTTGCTTTATTTTATGAAATGCAATCGCCATGTAATTGCTTTACTCTATCACTAAGCGGTAGCGATAGTCGTGGAGGCAATAGTTGGTGAGACGACAACGATGCTTCGATGGAGATCAAGGTGTCAAGCCGGTGACGATGGTGATCATGACGGTGCTTTGGAGATGGAGATCAAAGGCACAAGATGATGATGGCCATATCATATCACTTATATTGATTGCATGTGATGTTTATCCTTTATGCATCTTATTTTTCTTAGTACGACGGTAGCATTATAAGATGATCTCTCACTAAATTTCAAGGTATAATTGTTCTCCCTGAGTATGCACCGTTGCTACAGTTCGTCGTGCCGAGACACCATGTGATGATCGGGTGTGATAAGCTCTACGTTCACATACAACAGGTGCAAGCCAGTTTTGCACACGTAGAATACTCTGGTTAAACTTGACGAGCCTAGCATATGCAGATATGGCCTCGGAACACTGAGACCGAAAGGTCGAGCGTGAATCATATAGTAGATATGATCAACATAGTAATGTTCATCATTGAAAACTACTCCATCTCACGTGATCACTTAGATGATTAGAGGGATATCTATCTAAGTGGGAGTTCTTAAGTAATATGATTAATTGAACTTTAATTTATCATGAACTTAGTACGTGATAGTATTTTGCATGTCTATGTTGTTGTAGATAAATGTCCCCTGTTGTTGTTCCGTTGAATTTTAATGCGTTCCTAGAGAAAGCTAAGTTGAAAGATGATGGTAGCACTTACACGGGCTGGGTCCATAACTTGAGGATTGTCCTCATTGCTGCACAGAAGAATTACGTCTTGGAAGCAACGCTAGGTGCCAAACCCGCTGCAGGAGCAACTCCAGATGTTATGAACGTCTGGCAGAGCAAAGCTGATGACTACTCGATAGTTCCGTGTGCCATGCTTTACGGCTTAGAACCGGGACTTCGACGATGTTTTGAACGCCATGGAGCATATGAGATGTTCCAGGAGTTGAAGTTAATATTTCAAGCAAATGCCCGAATTGAGAGATATGAAGTTCTACAACTGCAAAATGGAGGAGAATAGTTCTGTCAGTGAGCATATACTCAAAATGTCTGGGTACCACAATCACTTGACTCAGCTGGGAGTTAATCTTCTAGTTGATAGTGTCATTGACAGAGTTTTTCAATCACTGCCACCAAGCTAGAAGAGCTTCGTGATGAACTATAATATGCAAGGGATGGATAAGACAATTCCCGAGCTCTTCGCAATGCTAAAGGCTGCGGAGGTAGAAATCAAGAAGGAGCATCAGGTGTTGATGGTCAACAAGACCACTAGTTTCAAGAAAAAGGGTAAAGGGAAGAAGGGGAACTTCAAAAAGAACGGCAAACAAGTTGCTTCTCAAGTGAAGAAACCCAAGTCTGGACCTAAGCCTGAGACTGAGTGCTTCTACTGCAAAGGGACTGGTCACTGGAAGCGGAACTGCCCCAAGTATTTGGCGGAGAAGAAGGATGGCAAAGTGAAAGGTATATTTGATATACATGTTATTGATGTGTACGTTACTAATGCTCGTAGTAGCACCTGGGTATTTGATATTGGTTCTGTTGCTAATATTTGCAACTCGAAACAGTGGCTACGGATTAAGCGAGGATTGGCTAAGGATGAGGTGACGATGCGCGTGGGAAATGGTTCCAAAGTCGATGTGATCGCCGTAGGCACGCTACCTCTACATCTACCTTCGGGATTAGTTTTAGACCTGAATAATTGTTATTTGGTGCCAGCGTTAAGCATGAACATTATATCTGGATCTTGTTTGATGTGAGACAGTTATTCACTTAAATCAGAGAATAATGGTTGTTCTATTTATATGAGTATGTCTTTTATGGTCATGCACCCTTGATGAGTGGTCTATTTTTACTAGATCTTGATAGTAGTGATACACATATTCATAGTATTGAAGCCAAAAGATATAAGTTTAATAATGATAGTGCAACTTATTTGTGGCACTGCCGTTTACGTCATATTGGTGTAAAGCGCATGAAGAAACTCCATTCTGATGGGCTTTTGGAATCACTTGATGCTTGCGAACCATGCCTCGTGGGCAAGATGACTAAGACTCCGTTCTCTGAAACAATGGAGCGAGCAACAGACTTGTTGGAAATAATACATACTGATGTATGCGGTCCGATGAGTGTTGATGCTCGCGGCGGGTATCGTTATTTTCTGACCTTCACAGATGATTTGAGCAGATATGGGTATATCTACTTGATGAAACATAAGTCTGAAACATTTGAAAAGTTCAAAGAATTTCAGAGTGAAGTGGAAAATCATCATAACAAGAAAATAAAGTTTCTACGATCTGATCGTGGAGGAGAATATTTGAGTGACGAGTTTGGTCTTCATTTGAAACAATGCGGAATAGTTTCACAACTCACGCCACCCGGAACACCACAGCTAATGGTGTGTCCGAACGTCGTAATCGTACTTTATTAGATATGGTGCTATTTATGATGTCTCTTACTGATTTACCGCTATCGTTTTGGGGTTATGCTTTAGATACAGCTGCATTCACGTTAAATAGGGCACCATCTAAATCCGTTGAGACGACACTATACACTACAAAAAAAAGACACATCCGTGACATTTTGGGCCGAACGAAATTTTTTCTGTCATACTTATGACACTTCTATGACGATAATTGTGACAAAACCCGGTATCGTCATAGATGTGGTGGGATCCTACTTCTATGACAAAAAATCATGACAGAAAATGGGCTTTACGTCCTGGGCGGGCCGGAGACACAGCTGCATGACATTCTTTGGGCCGTCCATGACGGAAAAAACCGTGGTAGAAGCGAGGGCGAGGAAAATATCGGGGTGTTCCCGGTTACAGTGGGTGGTTGCGGCCGAGCGATGCGTGTTTCTCTCATACGCGCACGCGCGTGGGTGCGAGGCGTTGGGATCTAACTGAACCCGAGCGAGGCGTTGGGCTCTAACTGAACCGAGCGATTGCACTGCAGGCTACGCGTTACTGAACCCGAGCGATCGATCGATGGCTGTTAACTGAACGCGATCGAGCGATTCCTTCGCTACTGCTGCTAACTAAAGCCGATCGATGTTGCCTCTGGATGAACAGTGAGCGTTGCTGGGGGGTTTGGATGAACAGTTCCCGATGGGGGTGGATGAACAGGACCCCGTGGTGTTGCCTCTGGATGAACAGGACCCCGATCGATCGAGCCGGTTGGGGCTGGATGAACAGGACCCCGTGGAGGGCTGGATGAACAGGACCACCCCGTGGAGGGCTGGATGAACAGTAGACGGTGGAGGGGTGGATGAACAGTAGCCCGTGGAGGGGTGGTTGAACAGGAGCCCGTGGAGAGGGCTGGTTAAAGAGTAGCCGGTGGAGTAGCGCGCGGTGGAGGCTGGATGAACAGGAGCCCGTGGATGAACAGTCGCAGGTGGAGGCTGGAGGAGGTCGACGGTGGATGGACAGTAGCCCGTGGAGGCTGGAGGGGGTCGACGGTGGAGATGAACAGTATCCCGTGGAGTCCCGTTTTGCGGTACGCCACACCCCTCCCGATGAACAGGACCCCCGTTTCGACCGTAGCGCTCCAACACAAGTCCGTTTCCTCCGTTTTGCGGTATGCCACACCCCTCCCGATCAACAGGACCCCCGTTTCGACCGTAGGAGGTCCGTTTCCTCTGTTTCGACCGTAGGAGCCAGACCCCTCCCGATGATCAGGATCCTGTTTCGAACGTGGCTGGTCGAACACAAGGCCGTTTCCTCCGTTCTGTGGTACGCCAGGCCTCGTTTCCATCGGTTGTTCCGTCCAAGCCGGTTGGCTCCCACGCGTTCTGTTGCCTCCCGATGAACACGACGCATTCCGTTGCCTCCCCATGAACACGACGATTATGCAGTTTCTCCGTTCCGACCCAGCCATGCACATGAGCCCTGGTCGTACGTACGCGCGAGCAGGCGTTTGAGACCCCGCCCATATGTACGTACATGGCCGTATTTACTTTCTTGCACCCTGGCCGCTGTACGTACGTGTACATGCTACGTGCGCGCCTCTACTACGACACGTGCGCACCTCTACATCGACCAGTATGTACGTACACGTTCGCGACCAGAATGACAACGCTACGTACGCTTTGACCAGGTGGGTCCCGACTGTCAGGCACTTCCTTGCGTGCGAAGATGTGGCTGGTGGGTCCCAGCAGTCAGGGGGCGAATCATTTTTTTGCCCGGACGCACTTCCTTGCGTGCAAAGATGTTGCTGGTAGGTCCCAGCAGTCAGGGGGGAAACATTTTTTTCGCGAAATATGGTTGCCCGTCCGGTGGGTCCCTGCTGTCAGGTGGAGGAATCATTATTTTCTACGTAATAAGGAGGCACTTCCTTGCTACGGCCGTGGACCCAGCTGTCAGCCTCTCCACGTACAGTCCGATGGAAGCTGTTCCTTGACCACATTGACCACGCCGCGCCGAGAGCACCAGGGCGGTGGACGACAGTGAGGCCTAGGAAGGGGACGACGCGGAGCCGGGGAAGACGCGGCAGTGGATGCCCACGCATAGAGGAGTATGAGGGATCACTGGTTCGCTATGGTGTGAGGCTGCCGTCACCGCAGAATAACAGGGGATGTGGGTGAGTAGAGGGATGGCCTGGCTAGCGGTGGGAGTAGTAGGGGCGGTGAGGCCTCTGCGGCATCGCAGCCGGCCACGGGAGGCACGAGCACGAGGCACGACCGGCGCTGCTTTGGGCGGCTGGAGCAAGAAGACCAGAGGTTAAAGAAGCACTACGGCCGTTGGATGGACATCGTACGGTCACTGGAGCTAGAATCGTTCATATTGACTAAGTTGACAAAGCCCTCCGTCCCCGTCAACTTAGTTGACCCACAAGTCAGCCTACCACTACTATGGGTCCCAGCTAACAGGGGGTATTCATTTTTTTGTGCGTAATAAGGAGGCACTTCCTTGCGTGCGAATATATAGCTGGTGGGTCCGACCTGTCAGCGGTGGGAACATTTTTTTTTCACGAAATACAGAGGCCCTTCCGGTGGGTCCCAACTGTTAGGTGGAGGAATCATTATTTTGCACGTAATAAGGAGGCATTTCCTTGCGTGCGGCCGTGGACCCAGCTGTCAGCCTCTCCACGCACAGTCTACTTCCGATGGTGTCGTTCGTTGACCACGTTGACCACTCCACGCCGAGCGCATCCAAGGTGGTGGACGACGGCGAGGCCCCGGACAACAACGAGCCGGAGATGGGAAGACACGGGAGTAGAGTCGCAGACGGAGAGGTGTACGAGGGTGAACTGGTTCTGGTGCGGTGTGGTTCGGCAGTCGGTGGAGAAGAACAGGAGGTGTGGAGGGGTGGAGGGATGGCCTGGCCAACGGTGGAGTAGCGCTTCACAGTGAAGCGTGCTAAGCAGAGCTGCTAGCAGCAGGAGGCGGGAGCAGGTGGTCCCGGCGGCGCTGGAGGAAGAAGACGAGAGATTGAAGATGGATGTCGTTCGTTGGATGTAAATCCAACGACTAACGATGTTAGAATCATTTGTTGACTAAGTTGACAATACCTTGCATTGGCTTCGACCTATTGGCCCACATTTTAGCCTCCAAAAATGTGGCATGTATTCAACCCATTTTTTCAGAATTTACAGTCTTTTTTTGCAGGGTAGAATTTACAGTCAATTTGATCTCTTTTTTTTTTAATTACAGTCCATTAGCTGGGCTGGGTGAACAAATAATGTAGCGTCCATGCGTCCCATTTATGTTTTTCCCAAAAAAATACAGGCCATTTGCACTTTCTCGAAATACATGATTTTGCTGGGCTGATTCTAATTATAATGTTGGGGTGGGCACAGCAATGTTATCAAAAAATAAATAGGGGTTGAGCATTTTATTATATATATATTTATTTAAATAATAAGTGATTTATTATTACATTGGTCCTTAAATCTTACCAAGCTTCTGTACGCAATCACCAGGATTTTTGTTGCCAAAAAAAATCCAGGATTTTATTGTTAAGAAATTATTTTTATAAGTTAATAAGATGTGGGATATTGTTTTCTTACATATGTAAGTATTTGTTAAATATATGATGACAATAACAATAATATATAATAACATATAAAATAATTTAAATATATATAATATAGTTAGAAGGGAAACATAAGTTGGACCAGGCCTTCCTATTCTTATATAGAAAAATAGAACAGACCTCTGCGTTTTCTTCAAAAAAAACATAAATTGGGCTGCCGATGTTTTAGGAAAAATAAAACCTCGGGTGGGAGGTCCATAGGCCGGTCGATACATGACGGCCCTCAAGAAAATACAAACAGGCCTATGGACCTCCCATCTGAGGTCGTGGGCTGCGCATGTTAAAAAAGAATGCCTAGACGGGGCAGCCCAAAACCCAGCTGATACTTGCTACCCCAGTGTGATAAATGATACCTGCCAGCTCCCCGGCTTCATTGTGAATTTATCTCCTATAGTAACTATGTTGAAGCACCTAAAAAAATGTAACTATGTTGACAAACCCGTGGGCCCCAACGTCAGTATAGCATTAGGAGGAAGTATTTTTTCAGTGAGGCACTTGCTTACGTACGGCCATAGACCTGGTGGGTCCCGACTGTTCGCCTCTCCACGTACAGTCATCTCCAGATTCCTCTCGTTTGTTCAGCATGTTCACAACGGCACACATCGGCGTCGCGGCAAGTGCACAAAGGCGCAGGAGGAGATCCGACCACCTGAGGAAGTGCCTTATTAGTAACGAAACAACTGAACTAGCCTATTGGCCGAGTGACACTACCCGACAGCTGTTCCGCCCGGGTTCGATTCCACCTGTGCAGAGAAAATATCTCCAAATTTTTTGCCTCTTCCTTTATTGACATGTGGGTCCTAATTGTCATCTATGCACACCACGTCCAACACTTGCCAAAACTTCGTCCCTCGTTTTCTCTGTTTTTCGCACACTCGACATTGTGTGGGCATTTTGAAAATAGCATATCTTTTTGACTGTGCATCATATGAAGATGTGTTATGCATGAATGTTGATCAGCATGATGTTAACTGGTTGGTAGTTCCAGTTTCGACCATGAATAAAACTTCCGGCATGATGTTAACACTATTTGAAAAGGGCGTGTTAATATAAATGCTCTGCCTCTGAAAGTTGCAGTTTCTTATCTGAAACTGAAACTTGCAGTTTCTTCTCTGAGAATCACATTGTCTGCACTTTTATACTCATATGAAACTACATTTTTTGAAGTGCTAAAAATAGATCTCTAGAATTCATAAAATACTTCATATGCTCAATACTGCAAATCTGAAATTCAAAAGACATTCATATCTGAAAGTACTCTCGAAATACACAACACAAAACACAATTCATAACCTACAAATACTAACAACCCTAAGCTCCTCCTGACAATTCACAACCTGCCCAACTATTGGTCTGGGGGGGCAATCCCTCCTATTCCTCGGCAGCAGACAGCCGCCCCATGAGACGATGTGAACGGCGAGGGAGAGGAGGCGGGGAAGCGTCGTTGGGCCAACTATTTTTCTCCTCTTGCAATTGGGTTCGGTCGACGAAGACTCCACCGGCTCGCTCTGGCACGACACCCTCACAAACGGCACCCTGTAGATGCTCGATCCTTCAATCTCTGGTGGATTCTCCACCTGGGATCGATACTCCCACCACCGCTCCCTCACGATCGGATTCGGTGAATCTATTTGCTCCATGGCCCAGAGGAGCAGCTCTATGTACTCCCGTGCGACTCCCTCCAGGAGTATCGCCGCCTTTTCACTCTGTTGCAGATATTTGGCCATGGATGTCGCCGTCGCCGCTAGTTGGTCCTTGTTGTCAAACCAAGACTGTATCTCCAACATCCTAGCTTGCTTCACAGGGTCGCCGTCTGCGATCCTCACGTATCGGTTGTACTCCTCCATCGATCTACTTCTCCACAGCACCTTCACTCGCCGGCGGTGGTTTTTGAATGGAAGAGGAGAGTAGCAGCGCTGGTTTTGGTTTAGAACGGGAGAGGAGCGACGCTGGTTTTCGATTGGAACAGGAGAGGAGGGGCGGTGGTTTTGAAATGGAAGAGGAGAGGAGCGGCGCTGGATTTAGATTGGAACAGGAGAGGAGCGGCAGTGGTTTAAGAGGAGAAGAGCGGAAGAGTGGCGCTGGTCTTGGAAGTATTTTTTTGTTTTGCGTATTTTGGGTCAAAGTTTGACCATGTACTGTATTTGACAAGCAAAATGTGAATGCATGTCACAAAAAATTGTATCATTTGGTTCGTACCTGAATGTACTTTCAAATTATATTATTTTTGCAACGTATAACATATATTTTATTTGCGAAAATCATGTTCAATTATGACCCAGAATAAAAGGGAGACTAGTTAATGTGGGGTCGCTTTCTTAATTGAAGGGTAAATTGATTTTGATTTTGATCCGGTCACAGCGCGCCGGCCCTCTCGTCCAATCCTAAATTGCTGCCGCACGCTCCTCTCCCTCTTCTCCATTGCAAAACCACCTCCTCTCCTCTCCATCATCTCCATTCCAAAACCACCGTGTCGCCTCTCTCTCTTCTCCATTGCAAAACCACCTCCTCTCCATCATTTCCATTCCAAAACCACCGTATCGCCTCTCCCTCTTCTCTATTGCAAGACCACCGTCTCTCCTCCCATCTTCCAAAGCTAGCACCGAATCAGGCAGATCGCCGGCGGCGACCAGGCAAAGTTAGCCAGGTTGAAGGAGATCCTTACTTGGTTTGACAATGAGTGGGAGATTTCGAGGACGGTAGGGTTTAAGGTAAGCTTCGCACTAACCTAATCTTCCACCTGCTCATGCTTACAATCAGTGTGATAGCTAATGAAAATCATGGTTACAATCAGTCTCCGAGTACTACGCCAATCACCCTTAAATAGCTCTGGACCTTTGGGTCAAAGTTGTGACACTGTGTACAAATAAGGAAAAATAGATTGGTGCTTCTTTCAGAAAAGAGTAGTCCCTAGAAAACTGCCAATATAAGCTACTAGTATTTGGTTAGAGGATTTGCTGTCGAGAAAGATCCGTCCACAGAGAGCGCCACACATCCCACTGGTGGTGGTGGATGTCAATGCGTGCATGGAGCATGGTTGGTGTCGGTAATTTTTACTAGGCACACGTCGCACTCTGCATATATGCCGGTTCCATCCGTACATTTGTGCAGTTCCACCAAAATGCAGCTGAATAACCCTGTTTGCACAGATAATGAAAGAGCGTGAGTACATTATAGTGGCACTAGTTGATGAAACACGCAAAATAAATAGAAGAAAATATTGCAATAGTAACATAGTATGCCATGCTGCGAGGGCGAGATGGGCCCTGCGACGCCTCATACGGTACGCCACGCCTCATACTGGAAATCGTCCCAAGTCTCCCCGATACACCTTCTGCTAGTGATGAACATCAGTGTACAACGGTAGTACAAGGAGGGGTCTTGAGACATTCAAATCTCTATTTATGTGCAGATCAACTAAAATTAAGCACCCCAGTTTGCAGAAACGCTTAAACATTAACAATGGGACTAGTTGATGAAACATACATTAACAAAGAGAAGCACTTTCTTTATCTACATTAGAAATGAAATGATAGAGAGGACACTCGCTCTATTTTAACTGTATTATTACTTCATTTTATCGGTGACACTAGGGTCGAGCAGGTGGCAAACGAGGTGTACCGTGCGTCGCAAGGATGAAGGCGGGGGTGCTTAGACTGGGATGCTGAAGTTGGCTCTTTCAGTCCCTATCTTCCCCCTGATGTTTGTGTGGTAGCATTTGGGTTGTAATCCAAACTTGGTCGAGCTGGTGCTGCGTCCCCCTACCTGCCTAGATTATGTGGCGAACTTGTCTCCTGCAAGTACTCAGTCCGTTCTAGTAGTAGTTGCATTACTGCCCGTTTACACTGAGATGTTGTCAGATAATGGTTCTCTATGGTTGGGTTTCTTTAATGAAATCGGAGGGAACCCCCTCTTTCGATATATAAAAAAACAGTGGCACTAGCGGTGCCAAAACATTGCCTCAAATTAATAGTGCCACTAGATTAAGGTGCACAATAATAACATTACTGCTTTATCATGGCAGTGCCAAAACAGTAGCACAAGAGCAGGATCAACATGCGGGATCCTTGGCAAACGATTAGACCAACAAGGAACATCATGATGGGAACCATATCTGCAGTCAACGCCATCGTAGAAGGGATGACACCAGTCACCAACATGGATGATTCAATTCATGGGACCTTTTGGTGCAGTTCACCTAAAATGAAGCAATGTCCCATGAGCTAGCAGCTTCTTCCTCTTCTTTTTTTAAGAAAAGGGCTCCAGCCCCAGTTCCATTTCCATCAGAAAACGAAACTCACAGAGCTTCTTCTTCATTAGTTGCAATAAAATTGAGCAACATCAAGGTTGGTCGTGAAGCTCCTGGAGAGTAGGCGGACCAGGACAGTTGCATCTCTAACGAAAATAAGCAACTTATCTTAATGGGAAATTTAGCAGGACATGAAAGAAAGTGCCATTGATTCATATTCCTGGAGGCATTACATTGAAAACAACATTGGTTTAACGTGTCCTTACTTTTAACAGTGCGACTGCTACATTTTACCAGTGGCATTACATAAGAGCGGCTCGGGGCAACAAACATCAGAAGAGGATATCTGGGTTGGTCCCATTTTTGTTCGATATATAGCCACCTTATACTATGTGAGGCTAGCAAATCTAGTGCTGGACTTACTCTGTTGACTTGTCCCCCAGTCCCCACTTTCTTTCCTTTTTCAACCAATAGATCGGGTTTATATTGAGTTTGTACTGCGTTCCCTTTATTTCCCTATTAGACCTAGAGACCAGTTGGATAGCCAGTCTCTGCTACTTTTCGCCCCCATTATTTCCTCTTTCGACCAAGTCCTAGATTCAGGTAACAAATCTTCCCCCACACCCCACCCCCTTTCTTCCTTGTTTGAACCAAGTACTACTAGATTCGAGTGCATGAACTAGTTTTACCTCTTAACAGTAAAAAATTAGGTGGTTTTCGAACAGCCGATCGATCCTATCTACACGAGGGGGGCCTGAGAAATAGTAAAAGATACAAATGCAACGACGTCAGGAGCTCGGGAAGTAGGGCAAGGCCGGTTTCGAAGGAAGTTATACCTGAGGGTCGCCGGGATGTCGCTAGGTGGGCGGCGGGAGGTCGGATCTGCCCACACTATGGCAGCGAGGAAGAAGGGGTGGGAGGCCCTCCCTCCCAGCGATGCTTGGGAGAGAACGGCAAGGCACGTTGATCGGGACGCGCCGGCAGTGGGTAAGAGCCATCGCCGAGGACGACCGCGTGAACGTTGCACCTTTTCAACTTCCCCGGCAGAGAGGATCCGGCTGGATCTGTGACCAGCGGTGAGTAGAGAGAGAGTGTGGCCATCGCTGTCGTGTTTAGATCTGGAGAGGACGAGACAGTGTGAAGAGAGCAACACTAGCAAGCAAGCGCGGAGGCTCCTGCCTATATAGTGGAGTACTAGTTTTGTTTTGTCTACCGGCCAGAGCCGGCTTGACCTCGGCAATGACTGTCGAGAAGTCTTCATGCACGTGCCCCGGAGGCGCAGTTGTCGTCATTTTGATCTGAAGCACCGGATTATAACATATAACACAAAAAAATGCCACATGACAAGAAATCATAACCTCACTGCCCAAAGGGACAAGATGAATCCCGACGAACAAACTAGACGAGGATCAAAGCTCAAATTAAAGATAAACTCGTAGAAAAGGGGTCCGTCGATAGATGTACTAATTAACATAGCCGACTTGACCTAGATGGCAGCCGAGTAGTCTTCGTGCATGTGCCCCCAATGATTAGCCCAACTCAGTTGTCGCTGTTTAACCCTCGCAGTGATCCAAAGCACATGACACCTAATTTTGCGAGATGACAAGAAACCTTTTTTTAGATTTCTCACCAGAACTACAGCCCTGTACAACACAGCCTGCACGATATGTACACAATGGCCAATCCAGGCGTGTCTGCTGGAGTCTGGTCACGTGCATGGATGAACTGATCTTCCGTGTCTTGCAGGGATCGTCCAGGTACTAACGTATGTACTCCTACAACACTTCTCTAGTAGTACTATCGCTCGTCTCTCTCTTCTATTAACTCACCCGACTTGCGGGGCTGGGGAGTGTGCCTATGGTCGGTTCTCAATTGCGCTCCCACATGTGTGTGCAAACGCAATATGACGCGCGCTCCATTCAAAGAGCGGCGTGCCAGACCGACCGACCGTCTGGGGTGCGACGCGAACGCGGCGGGCGTGCTGTATACTCCGTACATGTGTACCGCCGTTTTCTTGAGGCTTTGCTCCATGGCGCAATCCATGGATACAAAATTAGTACTGTACTATTTAAAAGTCGAGGGCAAGGGTTTTCCCGCGCGGTAGGCGGGGCAGTTCTGCCTAGTCGGTTCGACAGAGACGTGAGAAGATGAGGGAGTAGGCTGCTGCAAACGTAGGGCTATGTGATTTGATAGTGAGTTACTGCTGGACAGGTGGGGCCTGGTGATTTGACTTGCCATTATCATTTTAACTGCAGCGCTACAACCGGCTTGAGTCTCCCGATTCTTGACCACCTCCATACAAGTGCCTCTCCCGATGCTCCACCATGTAGAGGCTGGCTCTTGCTTGAGAGCCCACTCCTCCACTTTTTCCTTGCCTCTTTCCCCCACATATGCAAAAATGCCATGTAAAGCGGGCTTATAGCCCACTATTGTACTTGATCCTACAAGTGCTAAGCCTGCCACATAGCATAAAGTCTAATGTGGCAAGTTAATTAAGAAGAGAGAAACTAGTTTGGTGACCCCAGGAAGAAACGGTGATAAGCGCGTGTACCTAGATGAAGCAAACTTAGCAACAAAAAACTAAGCACCTATGCATTGGGGACTTGAGTTGCTAAGCCATTTAATGCCTATAGCACCTCATCTAAGCACCATTTCATTGGAAGAGGTCACTCCTTGGCAAATGCAATAAATACTACGAAGAAAGAGATAGAGAGAAGTAAACAAAAAATACTCTTATAGCCAACCTTATAGCTAACCTTGTTGTATGAGTGACTAAGTGATGACTATGTATGACATGCCAACATCAGATAGCCTAACGCACCGTGTTAAATCTCCAAGGGCGCGACCGCACGAGCGAGGCGACGGTCGTGGTAGGCGCGACCATGATACGGGCTGCTGGCAGCCCTTGGATCTAAGATCGAACGGTCGCATGCTAAGTTGCTGAAAATTTGCAGAATAACCCTCCTGAAAGTGCTAGTTATCGACTAGAGGGGGGTGAATAGGCGATTTTTATGAAAGTCTTCAAAACGTGAGAGTTTCGAAGAAAAACAATAGAAATGAACCTATTGATACGCAGCGGAAGGTAGACTACACTAAGCAAGCCATAGTCAAGTATGCAATGAAGTGAAAGCACGAAGACTAATAGCAGCTAGGTAGTAAAGATCAGGATGGAAGATAGTATGAAGCCAAACAATGATAGTACTCATACAGTGAAGTCAAACAGGTAGTGCAAGAAGGCAATGACTTCACGAAGACAAACTGTAAGTAAAGAGAGGGAGAGGATAGAACCAGTCACTTGGTGAGGACACGAGATTTGTTGGACCAGTTCCAGTTGCTGTGACAACTGTACGTCTGGTTAGGGAGGCTGAGATTCAACTTAGAAGACCACGTCTTCACCTTATTCCCCTTGAGCTAAGGACACCCAGTCCTCACCCAATCACTCTGGTAAGTCTTCAAGGTAGACTTCCAAACCTTCACATACTTCGTTCACCGGCGATCCACAATGAATCTTGGATGCTCAGAACGCGACGCCTAACCGGCTGGAGGATTCACAGTCCTGAAGTGTAACAAGTCTTCAGGTCACGCAGACAGAAAGACTTCAGTGATGCCTAACACTCTTTGGCTCTGGGTGTTTGGGCTTTGTCCTCGCAAGGATTTCTCTCTCTCAAAAGCTTCGGAGGTGGGTTGCTCTCAAACGACAAAAGCCGTGCACTAACTCTGAGCAGCCACCAATTTATGGTGTAGGGGGTGGGCTATTTATAGCCACTAGGCAACCCGACCTGATTTGTCCGAAATGACCCTGGGTCACTAAGGAACTGACACGTGTTCCAACGGTCAGATTTCAAACACACGCGACAGCTTGACTTGGGCTACAAGTAAGCTGACTCATCCAGCTCTGGATAAGATTTGCTCTCATTGTCTTCGCTCGAAGACATAGGATTTTGGTTGAGCATCACTTCAGTCACTCTGACTTTGTTCACTGGGACCCCACTTAACAGTACGGTGGTTCCTATGACTCAACAAAGAAGAAAAGGAAACAACGAAACAACTAAGTCTTCGCGCTCCAAAGTCTTCACGCAATGTCTTCTCTTGTCATAGTCTTCAATGTGAATATCTTCACATACCACCATTGTCTTCAATGTCTTCATACATTTTTAGGGGTCATCTCCGGTAGGTAAACCGAATCAATGAGGGACTACTACCTGTGTTATCCTGCAATTCTCACAAACACATTAGTCCCTCAACCAGGTTTGTCGTCAATACTCCAAAACCAACTGGGGGTGGCACTAGATGCACTTACAATCTCCCCCTTTTTGGTGATTGATGACAAACTGGTTGAAGTTTTCAACGGGGATAAAAGTATGTGGAATTGTAAAGGATTTAGGTATTGTCTTCATAAGTAGCAAAAGGCTCCCCCTGAAGATGTGCATATAAGTAATTTGCTTTTGGAATGCAAATGCACATGGCAGGTTGTACTTGTGGAGATCCTCTTCAACTTATGAAGACAATTCATCATGCATGATTTGATATAACGAAGATAATGACATGCATAATGAAAAATGGACGTCTGCAATATGACTTCGTGCGGGATTTATCATTGCACATGCGGAATTTATCATCGCATCACAGAATAGCAAACAAGTAGCAGACGACCATCAAGTTTAAGTGTTACAACTCAAAGAACCAAATGTATCAAAAGAGAGAGTTGTAAACACTAAGCAAAATATAAAGCAACCGCCCATATGGACCCGCTTGAAGACTATCAACTCGTATGCTTCTCCCCCTTTTGTCAGTAAGGACCAAAAAGGTTTGAAGACATAGAGCCTCTACTCATTCCCAGAAGGAGTAGGAGAAGCTGCAGGGTCGGCCTCGGGGTTTGGCGGTGCAGAAGAACTTGGTGCAGTGTCGATACGCGCTGAAGTTGGAGGTGGTGAGGTAGCATCATCTTGATCATCAATAACTCTGGCATTCACCGTTGTAGCTGAGGAGGAATAGTCAGAGTCTTCAAGAGATGGAGTTCGATGCAAGACAGCATTCCTTGGAGGAGTGGAGTGAAACTTGAATCTTTCAGTGAAGCCATCGTATTGAAGATCTGCTTCAGCACTAAGCAATGTCAAACTCTTCCATGACCTCCGACAGGTTTCATGAGTGACAAAGGCATTCTTGGTGGCAAGATTGCGAATGCGATTGACATCCACCAAGAGACTTTGCATCTGTCGCTTCAGCCAGTAGTGATGCTTATCCTGTTTCTGATGAAGGGCAACGAGAAGCTCTCTGTCATTGAGAACACGAGATCGTTTCCGAGGCCTTTGAGCAATAGTGCTTTCAGTGGCTTCAGTTTGAGCACGGTGAGGTAAGCGTGTATTGCCAGCCAACGGATAAACGCGAGTGACTGCCTGGACTCCTTCAATGGGTTGTGTGAAGCTTTGGTGATCAGTATTGTGAAGATAAACAGGCTCCTTGGCAGGCTCGGGGTATATGGCTTCAACTGACATGTCAACCTCTGGCAGAAAGATCAGATGGTTGCGAGCAGAGGGCTGATAGTTGACAGCTGAATGAAGCTTGATGAGGCGCATAAGCCATGGAGCGTAGAACTTCAGTCCAAAGATATCAGAGCCTGATGTAGCCAACTGCCTGATAAAGAAGTCTTGAGCATTGAAGCTGATGCCATTGAAGATATAAAAGACCAAAGTCTTCATTGCTCCTTCAAGTTTCGCTGCAGAAGAATGTCCTTTGACAGGCCATAGAGTTCGCCTGATGATATGATAAATAGTGCGGGGCAGATACTCTAGGTCTTCAACAAAGAACTCCTTTGGGTAATCAGCGTCATGTGGCAGAGACTTCATCATGCTCAGCATTTGGCTCATGTTGGGCTCTGGCTTCTGAAAGATGCTCTCCAAGGCATTGCGGTGAAGCTGACAACCAGGTTCATACAGTTCACCTGGAGTGGGCAGACCAGTAAGCTCAATAATGTCAAAAGCTTTAGCTTCATGGTGTACGTTGCCTGTCATCCACTCAAGGACCCATGTCTTCGGATCCCTGTTGTAGCCGTGAATGTGGAGGGTGGCATAGAATTGCAGCAGAAGCTCTTCATTCCAATGCTCCTTATCAGTCACAAAGTTCAGCAATCCAGCATCACGGAAGCAGTCAAGGGCTTCTTCAAGGCATGGCAGTCCAGCAATGGCTTCACAGTCAAGACGCATATGAGGGAAGATGCGCCCTTGGTCATAAAGAACACAAGAATAATAACTGCGCTGCTGATAGCTCCAGAACCGATCTGATGAAATCCTTGGCTTGGGGGGTTCTTGGCGCTATCAAAGAAGGTGTTGTGCGCAATGAAGCCATTGGCATTGAAGGACCCTGGTGAAGTGGCAGTACCTGGAAACCTGGGCAGTCTTGGCTTAGGCTTCTGGACCTGAGGCATGTGCTCGACATGGTAATCAAATTGCGGACCAGCAGCAGGTGGAGGAACCAGAATAGGCCATCTGACAGTGACCAGCTGACCATAATTGTATGCTTTCTCGATAGTATGTGGCCTGGGAGGTGGTACAGGAGCAGTGGCAGTGACTTCAGGCTGCAGATTTGCATCAGGTGCAGCATTGACTTCAGGTGCTATCACTTCGGGCACCACACTGACTTCGGGTGCCACATTAGCTTCAGCCATGACAACATCATTGGCTTCAGTGTTGGTGTTGGTGGTCGCCTCAATGTTGTTAACCTCCACTTGAGTAGCTGGAGGGTCGGACATGTTCTCCTCGAGAACAACTTCAGGGTAGATTGGGGGTGTGGCAACACGAACTTCTTCAACTCTTGGTTCTTCTTGGTCATCGGCTGATGCAGCCAGAATATCTTTAGCCTCGTTGGCTTCAGACTCAGGGTTGCTCACAGTTGGAGATGCTTCAGGAAATACTTGGCGTGAAACCGATTGGCGCTCTTCTCCTTCTAGAACACTCGACAAGGTGACTTGAGCCCTTGGTCCCTTGTGAAGCCTGCGGAAAGCTGGCGACGCTTGTGGAGATGGAGTAGGTTGAGCCTCGAAGTCATCATCTTCAAGCACCGAAGCGGTGACTTGAGTTGGGGGAGTGGTTGGTGTTTCTTCTTCACGGGGTGAGTTTTGTGGGTGATCAACCCATGAGTCATCCTGAGCAATTGGCGTCAAAGGACGACCAATGCTGATGAGCTCGCTGTTCGTAAGAACAGGCGATGATACCACATTGTGTTCGATCTGAGGAAGGACTTCATCATCTTCAACATTGTCTTGATGACCAATGTCTTCAGCTGCGGTGGGGTCAACAGCTGGAATGTCTTCAGCTTCAGGAGCCTCTGGGGAAGCAGGCTCATGAACTATCAAACGACGTTCTTGTTGTGCAGATGCAGGACGAGCAACAGAAATTGGCTCGATGACAAGGGGCTCTGTGGGAGCAGCCCGATCTCTCTTCTTGGTCTTGCGCTTGTTGGTGGGTGGAGCATCGTCAGTGGTGTTCTTGGTCTTGAGCTTTCGGGCTTTGGCTTCAGCTGCCCTTGTCTTCTGAAGCTCTAAAGCCATTGTGGGGACCTTAGGCTTCATGCCTGTCATACTGGCGGGGAAGACAATGTGAGGTTCTTCCCGCCTGGATGGTTCATCTTGGTCCACAGTAGGCTTCTTCTTCTGCTTGGCAGCCATCTTAGGGTCGATGCCAGGACGCCCAAGTGCCTTGCGCTTCTCAGCTTCATTGTAAGCTTGAACACACTTTGCAGCCAGAAGCTTCATTCGCTCTCGAGAACCTTTGGCTTCCTCACGTTTCTTGTGAAACGCTTCCTTGAGCTCATGCAGCATGACCTTGAAGTTCTGGACGTCTGTTACACTGAGCTTGGCCATGTGCTTCTTGAACTGAGCCTTTTCATAGTCGATCTTGTGCTTCAGCTCAACAATTTTCTGTGCAAGAGCCAATTCAGGAGCAATGGCGCCATGGAAGGAGACGCTTAGCCCAATGGGAGGTTGCAGATCATCAAAGCTGAGATTGGGGGTGTCAAACCACTCATCAATGAAGTTGTTCAATACTTCCACGTCAAAGAGAGGCAAATCATTGAAGATTTCCGCCTCTTGCTTGCTCTTTATCAGCTGCTCAAGAGCGTCATCAGCAAGATCGTCGTCACTCGACAGATCAATGGCGTCGTTCTCATTCCTCAGAATAGCAGCAGGGGTCAGAGCTGGACCAGGAGTGTGGATGGGCTTCTTCTTCTTTTTTCAGACTTGGAGATGCGTGAGAGATCTTCTGACTGCACACTTGGTGCAGGAGGAGCAGTGGCCAGAGGCTTCGCTGGCGAAGCTTTTGGTGCAGTGGAAGGCTTCGAAGCCTTGGGTTTCTTCAGCTTCTTAGGCTTCGGTGGTGCAGGCGCTTCATCAAAATAAGCGTCATCTGCAGGTTGATCCACGTCTGTCCCTTGAACCATAATATGAGTGATGAGACCTTCTAGGTTGTAGAAGGGCCCAACAAGATTGGGTTCAGCTTCGCGTGTGCCATCGACACGAGGAGCAGAGGGACCTGGGTTGAAGTCTAATCCCCGCGACTTCTTGTTTTCTTTGGCCGAGTTCTTGGCAAACTGGAAGTTGCGCTTGAACAGATTGTCGTCACGACACCATAGCAATGAAGATGGGTCGGCATCTGCAGGCTGTGGTCCACGGACCATGCAAGGGTAGAAACCTTGTTCAATGGCTTCAGCTCTGGACCTGGGTGGAAGATTTTTGTACAAGATGTCTCCCCAGGGTCGCTTGATGGCATTCTTCTCAGCATATTCCTGGGTCACGAACCTGTACTTGTACCATTGTTCTGCCCAATATCTTCGAATCCATTGGATTCGGGTTTTTCGCTGATTGTAGTCCTCCTCTGGATCTGTCTTGTACAGCTCATAGAGGTCTGGTGGCAAATCCTTTGATGTATTCCCACGGCGCTGTCTGCCACCCTTCCTTGCAGACTTATCTGTTGCCATGAATTTCAGACTGAATGGCTTCAACACTGTCAAAGGCTTCCGTCTGCTGGTCAGACAGGAACTGGCTTCGGGAGAGTTGATATGATGCTGTAAGAATTCTGCAAATGAATGCAGACTATGAGAACCAAGGGATTCTCCCACGGACATGTACCTGTGACAGCATTAGAGATGCGAGGGAAGGGGAAGAGGTCATATGCATTCTCAGAAGATTTTGAAGATAAATCAGTTTAGAAGTCATTGACCTCATAGCGCGAAGACATTCACTTATATGTTGAGAGTTGGTTCCAGATTTGTACGAATCCAAGAATAAGTACAAGTGAGGAATCTAACTACGTGTGAAGCATAAGTGAATATACTAGGCATCATATGAGATGCAGACAGGATAGATCCAAATTTGTGGAGGCAGAAACCACTTTTGGTAGAAAGGATGAATCCATAGGATCAAAAAGACGGTAAAAAGAGGGTTTTAATTTACCACACGATGAACTGCTAGACAGAGTAGAAGATGAGGCCGAGCAGTTCGATCTTCCGTGCCCTAACTTGGCGACGGAGGACACCTACGGCGGCGGCGGAGAATACGATGTCCGCGGCCGGCGTGAAGACGGCATCGGAGAGGTCGCGGCAGCTAAGCGCTTCGTCGTCGACGTCGTCGAGAGCTAGCGGTGGCGCTAGGGTTTGTCGAGGTGGAGAGGTGGAAGAAAGATTTTGACAGCGATTGGATGTGCATTTATAGGGAAAGGGACGGCACAGCGCAATTACGCAGGTGCCCCTGGCGGTTCACATCTGAGTGACACGTGGCGACATGCAACACATTTGGAGTTGTCCCACGTTCCCACGCCTGCCTGGACTGTCGGGTGGTCGTTCCGGCTTCTTCGGGTTTCAGGCAATAAGAATTGAGCATTTAAAACAGTTTTAATGTTTGTCTCTGTATCTTCTGCTGACAAGGACGCAGAGAAGACATTCGACAGTTTCAACCGAATGCATATGATTTGGATAGATAGAGTTTGAGGTAGAAAGCATAGAGAGGTTAGGGTCCGATCACATTCACTTAGTTCAAAGGATTCAAACGAGAAGACATAGCTATAAGTGAATGTTGTAGAGGACAGAACACTAATATATGTACATATCAGAATAAAATCAAATCATCATTGTGAAGATAAACATGAAGACATGTTGATATTGAAGACAAACCAAATGCGAAGACATAGCAAATGTAACGCCACGAGAGGAACACTTCAAAATGAAGAATTTGGTGGTGGCGTTACCCACCGTATAGGAAGTATTAGACCCAGACACGGCGCACAATTATCGTGGCGCTCCGAAGTCAAATTCCGCGTTAATATATTCACACTTAGAGTGTAAGTCTTCATTGATTGAAGATATACTTTACTTCGTGTGTTGCACATCTAAGTCATCAACATGCATAAGTGTTAGGATGTGTGCCTGATCACAGGACATTCGAGGATTCCAAGATATTTAGCTCACACCGCAACTTGCAAAACCTTTTCTCATCCAAGGGCTTTGTGAAGATATCTGCCAATTGCTCTTCAGTGTTGACGTGAATGATGTCAATATCTTCCTTCATAACATGATCTCTGAGAAAGTGATGACGAATTTCAATGTGCTTTGTCTTCGAGTGCTAAACTGGGTTGTTGGCAATCTTGATGGCGCTTCCATTGTCGCAGTAGAGTGGTACTTGTTTCATATGGATGCCATAGTCCTTGAGTGTTTGCTTCATCCATAGAAGCTGAGCGCAGCAAGATCCAGCAGCAATGTATTCAGATTCAGCAGTGGAGAGTGATACACAGTTCTGCTTCTTTGAAGACCAACAGACAAGTGATCGTCCCAGAAAGTGACATGTGCCTGATGTAGACTTGTGATCCACCTTGTCACCAGCATAATCAGCATCCGAGAATCCAACTAGATCAAACTCTGAGCCCTTTGGATACCGTAATCCTAGTGTTGGGGTGTAAGCCAAATATCGAAGAATTCGCTTCACAGCTAAGTGATGTGATTCCTTTGGTGCCGCTTGAAATCGAGCACACATGCAAACACTAAGCATAATATCTGGCCTAGATGCACATAAATAAAGTAAAGAACAAATCATGGAGCGGTATACCTTTTGGTCGAACTCTTTACCATTGGCGTCCGCATTGGCGTCGTATAACCTTTGCAGTCTTGCATTCCAAACTTCTTCAGGCAATCTTTGAGATATTTCTCTTGAGATATGAAGATGCCATTGCTTTGCTGACAGATTTGAAGACCAAGGAAGAACTTCAGCTCACCCATCATGGACATCTGATATTGCTCTTGCATCATGTGTCCAAATTCATCACTGTATTTCTCGTTGGTGCAGCCGAAGATAATGTCATCCACGTATATTTGGCATACAAACAGTTCACCATCATATGTCTTCGTGAAGAGTGTGGGATCCAGGGAACCAGGTTTGAAGCCTTTGCTCTTCAGGAAGTCTTTGAGTGTATCATACCAAGCGCGAGGGGCTTGTTTAAGGCCATACAGTGCCTAGTTTAGCTTGTACACCATATCAGGATGTTTTGGATCTTCAAAGCCAGGAGGTTGTGCAACATACACTTCTTCTTCAATCTTTCCATTGAGAAATGCACTCTTCACATCCATTTGATACAGCAGGATGTTGTGATGATTTGCATAGGCTAGCAATATGCGAATAGCTTCAAGCCTAGCGACGGGAGCAAATGTTTCATCGAAGTCAATCCCCTCAACTTGAGTGTATCCTTGAGCAACGAGGCGAGCCTTGTTTCTGACAACTTGACCATGCTCATCTTGCTTGTTGCGATATATCCATTTTGTGCCTATAATGTTGTGCTTGCGAGGGTCAGGACGCTTGACAAGTTCCCAGACATTGTTCAGCTTGAACTGTTGAAGCTCTTCTTGCATAGCTTGAATCCATTCAGGTTCCATGAAGGCTTCAGCAACTTTCTTGGGTTCAGATATTGAGACAAATGCAAAGTGCCCACAGAAATTTGCTAGCTGTGTTGCTCTTGAACGAGTGAGTGGACCAGGCGCATTGATGTTATCAATTATCTTCTCAATTTGTACTTCATTTGCAACACGAGGATGAACTGGACGAAGATTCTATTCTTGCTGATCATTGTCATCGTGAGGAGGATTGTCTTTGGGCTGAGCATTGTCTTCAGGTTGATTAGGTGCAGAAATGATAAGTTCCTCTTCAGGCTGTGAATCAGACGGTATGATTTCTCCAGTTCCCATTAGCTTGATGGATTCACTAGGTGGAACTTCATCTAGCACATTTGGCAGGTGCTATCTTTGCGAGCCGTTAGTCTCATCGAACCGCACATCCACGGTTTCAACCACTTTATAGTGAAAGAGGTTGAATACTCTGTAGGAGTGCGAATCCTTTCCGTAACCAAGCATAAAACCTTCATGTGCTTTCGGTGCAAATTTTGAAGTGTGATGTGGATCTTTGAGCCAGCACCTAGCACCAAATACTCTGAAGTAACCGACATTTGGCTTCTTACCAGTGAGGAGTTCATAGGATGTTTTCTTCAGAAGCTTGTGAAGATAAACACGGTTGATGACATGGCATGCAGTATCAATAGCTTCAGGCCAGAACTTTCTTGGAGTCTTGTATTCATCAAGCATTGTCCGTGCCATCTCAATGAGCGTTCTGTTCTTGCGCTCCATGATGCCATTCTGCTGAGGTGTGTACGGAGCTGAGAACTCATGAGTCATGCCCAATGTATCCAGGTAAAGATCGAGGCCGGTGTTCTTGAACTCTGTGTCGTTGTCACTTCTGATGTGCTTGATCTTGACGCCATAGTTGTTCATGGCACGGTTGGCGAATCGTCTGAAGACATCATGCACTTCAGTCTTGTAGAGAATTATGTGCACCCACGTATATCTTGAGTAATCGTCAACAATGACGAAGCCATAAAGACAAGCAGTAGTAGTGAGAGTAGAGTAGTGTAGGGCCAAATAAGTCCATGTGTAGCAGCTCGAAGGGTTGTGATGTCGTCATGATTGTCTTCGAGGGATGCTTGGCCCTTGTCATCTTTCCAGCTTCGCAGGCACCGCACAAGTGATCCTTCTTGAACTTGACGCCCTCGATGCCTATGACATGCTTCTTCTTTGCGAGAGTGTGTAAGTTCCTCATGCCAGCATGCCCTAGTCTCCGATGCCAGAGCCAGCACTCTGAAGCTTTTGCAAGAAGACATACGGCAAGCTGTGGTCCTGTTGAGAAATCTACCATGTACAGATCATCTTTCCGGTACCCTTAAAAGACTAGAGACTTGTCAGATTCCATTAGTACAAGGCAACGATATTTTCCAAATATCACAATCATGTTCAAGTCACAAAGCATTGAGACAGACATTAAGTTGAAACCAAGGGATTCAACAAGCATCACTTTATCCATGTGCTGATCCTTTGAGATTGCAACTCTACCTAGACCCAATACCTTGCTTTTAATAGTATCAGCAAATGTGATGTGACTCTTGTCAGATGGATGTAAAGTTGAGTCCATGAGAAGACTTCGATCACCAGTCATATGATTAGTGCATCCGCTGTCCATAATCCATTCTGAAGCATGAGGTGTCATACCCTACAGTATAGTTAGGGGGATAGGCTTCACCAAGAGTATTGTGAAGCATAAACATTTGACGCACAAGAGGATTATCAAAGCTCAGATCAAGATTAGGACAGATAGGATGATTGGCAAGCGATTCAGGAACAAAATAAATAGTAAGACCATTTGGGCATTTGATCTTGCGCCCTACAAGATGTTTTAGGTCCCCAGCAATAACATCAGACGCCTTTGATTTCCGGCTGGAGACCTTTCCCTGCAAAAGAAAGTTAATTCTTCTTAACCACCCACATCTTCAGGGGTGGCTTAGAAGCAATGAGTCTAAGTGCAGCATCTGAGAACTTCGGCTTTTGAGCCCTAGCAAATAGCCTTGCAGGAGATGAATGATACTCATATGAATAAACGGAAAAGTTCTTAGTTTTATGAACATAGCGGTTTGAAGACACACGCTCATATTCATAAGTCTGAGTACGATTTCCCTGCAAAACATTGGCGTTAGGGTGACTCAGTTGAGTCCTGTATCTGTATGAAGCCTTTGGACCATATGAAGCCTTTGGTCTGGGATTTGTCTTCTTCCCAGGTGGTGTCATGATGACATTCACAGGAAGATTCTCAAGACAACTTTTGGGAACCCAGATCTTCTTCTTAGGTGGCCCATTCCTGCAGTTAGTACCAATATACCTAGCAAACACTTCACCATTCTGATTCTTAAACAGTTTATAGTTTGCATCAAAGGATTCAACAATGATAATAGGGTTAGCACAAGTGAAGCCAGATAAGGTGGATGGATCCACTGAAGGTCCCTTTGCAGCAACCCATGTGGTTTTGGGATACTGCTCAGGATTCCAGTAGGAGCCATCAACATTCATTTTCCTCTCGAACCCAACAACCTCTTTCCTAGGGTTTCGGTTCAGAATCTGCTTTTTGAGTATGTTCCATAGCTTTCTGTTGTTCAGTTGAAATTTTAGCAAGTGTTTTGCAGCTGGGTTTGGATTCACAATCAGAGTCATCTTCACTTGATGTTTGAAAGTAAGCATCGCGTGATTTTACCTTGGCACCACGTGCCATGAAGCAGTAGGTGGGAGCAGAGTCGTCCTTGTCATTAGCATCAGCGTTGGTGATGGGTCCATTGTCTTCAGTGTTGAAGATGGACTTGGCAACATAGGCTGTAGCTAGAGCCAGACTTGCAACGCCAGGGTCGGACTCCTCCTCAGACTCCACCTTCGCCTCCTCAGAAGCAGACTCCTCCTCTGAATCCATCTCCTTGCCAACAAAAGCACGAGCCTTGCCAGATGAGCTCTTCTTATGAGATGAAGACTTGGATGAGGAATTGGAAGAAGACTTTGAGGATTTCTTCTTCTTCTTCTTGTCATCAGAATCATATTCCTTGCTCTACTTCTTCTTCTTGTTCTCATTGTCCCACTGTGGACACTCAGAGATGTAGTGTCCAGGCTTCTTGCACTTGTGACATGTTCTCTTCTTGTAGTCATGAGTGGAAGCTTCATCATTTCTTGAGCTGGATCATGAAGACTTTCTGAAGCCCTTCTTCTTAGTGAACTTCTGGAACTTTTTCACAAGCATATCAAGTTCCTTTCCAATGTCTTTAGGATCATCAGAACTGCAGTCAGATTCTTCTTCAGATGAGGAAACAGCTTTTGCCTTCAAAGCACGAGTTCGGCCATAGTTGGGACCATAGATATCTCTTTTCTCAGATAGCTAGAACTCATGTGTGTTGAGCCTCTCAAGTATGTCAGACGGATCGAGTGTCTTGAAGTCAGGGTGTTCTTGTATCATCAGGGCAAGGGTGTCGAACGAGCTGTCAAGTGATCTCAGCAGTGTCTTGACGATTTCATGCCTGGTGATCTCAGTGGCGCCGAGAGCACGAAGCTCATTTGTGATGTCAGTGAGGCGATCAAACATGAGCTGGACATTCTCATTGTCGTTTCTCTTGAAGCGATTGAAGAGGTTGCGAAGAACACTAATCCTTTGATCTCTCAGGGTTGAGACGCCTTCGTTGACCTTGGAGAGCCAGTCCCAGACTAGCTTCGACGTTTCCAAAGCACTCACACGGCCATACTGTCCTTTGGTCAGATGACCACAGATGATGTTCTTGGCAGTAGAATCTAGTTGAATGAACTTCTTGACATCAACAGGAGTGACACCTTCACCAGTCTTGGGAACGCCATTCTTGACGACATACCAGAGGTCGACATCAATGGCTTCAAGATGCATGCGCATCTTATTCTTCTAGTAGGGATATTCGGTTCCATCGAAGACGGGGCAAGCAGCGGATACTTTGATTATCCCTGCAGTCGACATAGCTAAAACTCCAGTGTAGCGACCAGACCTCAAATGGCCTGTGCTGCTGTGCACCAGTGTCATCCCTGGATCAGAAATGCTGACACGCACAGTACAAATGGAGGATTTATAACAGAGTAGCAATCACACACTTATTACATCGAATAACTCCGAAGAGTTTGAGTATGATAAACATGGCTTAAGGCCAACTAACACGATAACAGCGGAAGACTTGGAAGATAAGTGAGTCCATCACTCCAGCGGCATCACTGAGTATAAGACCACGACCTAAAGCACCTTACTCGTCGTCTGAAAAGTCTGCAACATGAAACGTTGCAGCCCGGAAACGGGTCAGCACATAGAATATGCTGGCAAAGTAACACATAGAGAGTAATGAACAACAATAATGCTATACTACATGCATATATGGCTGGTGGAAAGCTCTATGGTTACAGTTTTGCGAAAAGCCAATTTTATCCTACTTCAAAGGAATAAATTTTATTTAACTATCATGGTGGTTGAAACATTGAGAAGGTACCTCCAACTCAATCCCAATTAAGTATCATCATTAACCCAACAAAATTAATTATAAGTATCACGGTGATGAGATTCAAATGATAATCCAGGTACTAGATACTCAAGTTGTCCATAACCGGGGACACGGCTAACCATGATTAGTTTGTACACTCTGCAGAGGTTTGTGCACTTTTCCCACAAGACTCGATCGCCTCCGCTTGATTCTCGCACTACATGATGTTTGAGAAACGGATGACCGAGACACAGTCTTTCAGAAACAATCACTCTTTACTCTGGATGGACCGGTACACCTACTTTCCCCTACATCTGCTAGTCCACCTCTTCAAGAGATCTTGTAACCTACTCAACTATGCTAGAGCCCATAATAGCTTGTGGCTGCACACGGAAGTTTCTAGCATGAATAATCTTATGCTCCCTTTGAGCCTGGGTGGCGGACCTTATACATACAGACAACACTGGGTTCTCCAGGTGCCTCAATCCACCCAGATGTGAGTTTTAGTTGCCACCTTAAGTTGAACCATTATTAAACATCTCACATCTGTCATGAATGTCACTCAAACCCAATCCACGTCTACGAGCATAGCAAGGCAATAATAAAAGCAAGGTAGAAGTAACTCCCAAGGGTTTGATAAGAAAACAGGTAATAGGTACTACCTCAACTACTTCCCAATACCCACAATTTAATTAGATCCTAATCATGCAAGTGTTTGAGGAAAACAGATCTAATGCAATAAAACTGGGTATGAACGGGGTATGATCAAAGTGTTACTTGCCTTGCTGATGATCCGCAAAACCTAGCGAGTCGAAGTAACAAGCGGCACACTCCGGGCACTCTATCGCAAACAAACAAGCATACATTCAGTACTCATCTAATGCACGGGTAAAACTCGAATGAAAGAACCAACCAGAAAGTTCAACTTAAGAACTCCGGTTTGCAAAAAGAATCAACTCGAAAGAAGCAACGAAAGTCAAACGGCGAAAGAAAGAAACTTCGTTTGCTAATCTGGATCTAGGTCAAATTTTACGGTAACAAAAACTTGTTTGAGTAGATTAAACGGAAAGAGAATTTCGAGACGAAACTCTAGGCGCTTGAATCGCCTGATTCCGATAAACGAGCGAGAAGTTAAACAGAATCGAAGATTTGATCAGAAATCGAATCTGAGAAAATAACGAGAAAAATCCGACGAAAAAGAAAAACGGTCGAACGGTTAAATAACGGACGTTCGTTAACAGAGAAAAACCGACGAACGCGTTCGTTAAAACGAACCGTTCGGTAAACGCTCGCAAAATAATAAAACCGAAAAAAACCGATCTAGGGTTTTTATTTATTTTAAACGAAGGGTTTTTTTAAACGAAAACCGGCAACGACGAACGGCAGCGGCAGTACCTCGACGGGCGGGCTCCGGCGAGGGCTCCGGCGGGCGCGGGGCTTGGCGGCGGGGTGCGGGGGTCGGGGGGCGCGAGGGGCGGCGGCTCCGGCGACGAACGGGCGGCGGCGGCAAGTGCGGGCGGCGGCGGCGGCGGTTGAGGAGAGAGTGAGAGGGGGGGTATATATAGGGGGGTGCTAGGCTTGGGGAAGGGGGCACCGGCGGCGGCGTACGGCGGCCGGACTCGGGCGGCGGTCCCGTGGCGCGTTCGGTCTCCAGGAAGGAGACGGGCGCGGGGTTGGGCCGTCGGCTGGGCCTTTGGCCCAGTCGGCGCGCGGGCGTTTTTTTTTTTAAATAAGTTCCGTGGAAAATAATACGTAGAAAAATAAATAAAAATCGGACAAATATGAAACAAATTTTCCCGGTCTAGTTAGAAAATCTAGAATAGGGTGAACATTTTTTTAAATCAAAATAAATATTTTGAAAACATGCAATATTTTTAATGCAATAAAAATTGCAAATAAAATCCAAATAAATGCCAAATAATGATTTTAACATTTTTCCTCCAGTATTTCAATTATTTTGGAGAAGTCATATTTTCTCCTCTCGTTTATTTAAAATGAAATATTTTTCCGGAGAGAAAAATAATTAAAACCAAAATCCTCGTCTTATTATTTGATGAAAATCAAATATGAAAATTTGAGAAAATCCCCAACTCTCTCCGAGGGTCCTTGAGTTGCTTAGGATTTATCGAGGATTTGTCAAAATGCAATAAAACATGATATGCAATGATGATCTATGTATAACATACCAAATTGAAAATTTGGGATGTTATATCCAGGTGGTTAAACCGAATCACACAGAACAAGGGAGTACCTTGCTCTGATACCAATTGAAAGTGCTAGTTATCGACTAGAGGGGGGTGAATAGGCAATTTTTATGAAAGTCTTCAAAACATGAGAGTTTCGAAGACAAACAATAGAAATGAACCTATTGATATGCAGCGGAAGGTAGACTACACTAAGCAAGCCATAGTCAAGTATGCAATGAAGTGAAAGCACGAAGACTAATAGCAGCTAGGTAGTAAAGATGAGGATGGAAGATAGTATGAAGCCAAACAATAATAGTAGTCATACAGTGAAGTCAAACAGGTAGTGCAAGCAGGCAATGACTTCACAAAGACAAATTGTAAGTAAAGAGAGGAGAGGATAGAACCAGTCACTTGGTGAGGACACAGGATTTGTTGGACCAGTTCCAGTTGCTGTGACAATTGTACGTCTGGTTAGGGAGGCTGAGATTCAACTCAGAAGACCACGTCTTCACCTTATTCCCCTTGAGATAAGGACACCCAGTCCTCACCCAATCACTCTGGTAAGTCTTCAAGGTAGACTTCCAAGCCTTCACATACTTCGTTCACCGGCGATCCACAATGACTCTTGGATGCTCAGAACGCGACGCCTAACCGGCTGGAGGATTCACAGTCCTGAAGTGTAACAAGTCTTCAGGTCACGCAGACAGAAAGACTTCAGTGATGCCTAACACTCTTTGGCTCTGGGTGTTTGGGCTTTGTCCTTGCAAGGATTTCTCTCTCTCAAAAGCTTCGGAGGTGGGTTGCTCTCAAACGACAGGAGCCGTGCACTAACTCTGAGCAGCCACCAATTTATGGTGTAGGGGGTGGGCTATTTATAGCCACTAGGCAACCCGACCTGATTTGTCCGAAATGACCCTGGGTCACTAAGGAACCGACACGTGTTCCAACGGTCAGATTTCAAACACACGCAACAGCTTGACTTGGGCTACAAGTAAGCTGACTCATCCAGCTCTGGATAAGATTTGCTCTCATTGTCTTCGCTCGAAGACATAGGATTTTGGTTGAGCATCACTTCAGTCACTCTGACTTTGTTCACTGGGACCCCACTTAACAGTACGGTGGTTCCTATGACTCAACAAAGAAGAAAAGGAAACAACGAAACAACTAAGTCTTCGCGCTCCAAAGTCTTCACGCAATGTCTTCTCTTGTCATAGTCTTCAATGTGAATATCTTCACATACCACCATTGTCGTCAATGTCTTCATACATTTTTAGGGGTCATCTCCGGTAGGTAAACCGAATCAATAAGGGACTACTACCTGTGTTATCCTGCAATTCTCACAAACACATTAGTCCCTCAACCAGGTTTGTCGTCAATACTCCAAAATCAACTGGGGGTGGCACTAGATGCACCTACACCTCCAGGATAGGATATTCACCCATAGGTCTAGAATCACGCCATGCAACTGTTCGATCTTAGATCCAAGGGCTCTCGGAAGCCCGTATCATGGGAGAATGGAAAGCTTCGTATCACCTGTAATTTTCCCCACGCTTGACATGACATCTAAAGCCATTTAATTGGGCGTCGAGTAGACATGACATCCAATTAGGCCCCCATAGTACTGTGCATGAATCCATTTATCCACCAGGCAAGCCACTACCCTGCCATTCGCACGCCCCCCCCACTCGACATTTTTACAATCGATAAACCGCTCCTAGTCGTCCTGTCCTTTCACATTACGGCAGTTCCACTAATCCTAACCCTCCTCCCAATTCCATGGCGTCCCAAATCTCCATGATCGGCGGTGAGTAGAAGGTTAGAACCATCACCGGCAATGAGTTCGACGTCATCTACACCCGTTCTTCCGCAACGGTGAAAGAATTCCTTGCTCGCTTCAAACGCATGTTCGAAAACTCAAATGATGAGTGGGTCGCTGGGCTAGATGTTGAGTACACCACAGTCCTGGGAGGCGAGAAGAAACTAAAGGAGGCAGAGAAGAAGAAGCCCGCCGTGATCCAGGTTTGCGTGCATGACTTATGCTTGGTCTACCACATATGCCATGCCGACGTTGAGTGCGAGGAATTTAAGAAGTTCCTCAAGGGCGGCCGAGTCAAATTCGTTACTGTAGACTTTAGGAACGACAAGGAAATCCTGGGTCGGATAGGCCTCGTTGTAGGCGACCCCTTCGACCTCCAGAAGGAAGGGCTGGTGCCCTCCCTTGATTAGCCTTCAATGCTGACCCTGGCAGGAGCCATGGTTCATCCTTCATACGGTGAACTGAAGAAACCTTCGCACACGTTTCATCGTGCATGGCAGTGGACTGTACTAGATATAGACCACATCCACTACGCTGCAATGGATGGCTACCTTTATTTCAATATCTATAAGGGTTGGATGAAGAGCAAGAGCCAAGTGTGCGGTTCAAGCAAAGAAGTATCGCCCAAGAGGAAGAGGGACAAGGACGAAGTCGAGGACGTGGACGAGGACTCCGAGTAAGGTGGTAGTGTCGTTGCTCATGGTGGTTCTAATGCAGTGTCTACCGGATTAGTTGCTTAGTTTAATTTCTGGTGTGCTTAGTTTTATTTGAGGGGTGTGTTGTGCTGAGCCCCCAGTAGAACTATGTTATGTTTCTTCTCGTTATATTTCGTACATTTCATCTTTTAGTTGGTATAGTACTACCACTCGTTTCTTGACATTATATATGTACAATATATATGGCCAACATCATATAGCCAGCAGTTTAGTTGTCAAAGAATTTCAGGGTGCTTAGTTTTGTCAAAGAATTCCAGGGTGGTTAGTTTTATTTGAGGGGTGTGTTGTGCTGGACACCATTAACTTATCATTGTGAGAATCGGCTTATTTTTGTCATGTAACATGGTCAACGGGTTTGACGTGAAAATAACAATGTCTAATGGCATTTCTGAGCAAACATCTAACTTAACGATGGCATTTTTTAGATATCTAATTGCATTTTTGAGCAGGCATCTCACGGATCGATGGCAATTTTTGAGTAGTTGTAACTTCTAATGGCAAAACTGAGTAGTGATACACAACTAGTGGCATAAATAATAAGAACCCAAGAATTAAATAGGTATGCTAATTTCTTTATTTCTTTATACCTTTGTGTGTGAAACAATATACGCTGCGTCCCTCCAGATTTTCTTTACAGAGGCAAGATAGAACTATATGAGTGCCCTGTTAAATTTTGGAATTATTCCGGGTTCGTTTGGCCTTTTTTATACATTAATTGAGTTTCTGGTCATTTAATGTGCATAATTCAAATTTGAACTACAAGCACATGCTCCCCTGCACCAAAGTTGACTGAAAAATCACATGTGTGTCCTCGGGTGAATTTCTAGGTCCCATGCAAGAAATGGGAATGAAATTCAAGCATCTGGGCATCGTGGTTCGTCCGAGAACATTGAGAAGCTTGGTTTTAAAATTCTTGTAAATCCAAAACACGCCTGAAAATCATGAAACTTGGCATGGTGTCATGTCATGGTACTACCATGCTGTGGTAAAAAAAATTGCAGAATAGGAACAAGTTTTGGTATAAGTTTCTTGCAAACCGGAGCTTCTCTCAAGAAGGCTCGTGGTTCTGAGAGGGGACGTGTCACCTTTGTGTGCATAATTCAAATCTTAAATACAAGCACATGCTCCAGTGCACCAAAGCTGGTTGAAAAATCACATGTGTGTCCTCGGGTAAATTTCTAGGTCCCATGCCAGAAATGGGAATGAAATTCAAACATCTGGGCGTCATGGCTCGGCTGGAAGCATTGAGAAACTTGGTTTTTTAATTCCTGTAAATCCGAAACACGCATGAAAATCATGAAACTTGGCTTGGTGTCATGACATGGCACCAACATGTTGTAGTAATTTTGCTGTCCGATTTGCGAAGGCGCACACATTAACAATCAACAAAGTCATTTTGGAACAAGTGTTGTCACGTTACAATCGGAAACACAAGTATTATTGAAACCGTGGGCGTTCTATTTACCATTTACGTGCCGCCACGCGTCCCCCTTTTTTTATTAGCTAGGAGGCGCCGTGCAGGGTAGCTATTTGAGTACGGGAGGCGTGCGATCAGACCCCTGCGCGTGCTTATCGGGAGGAGAGCCCTTTGACCTCCATCTGCCGTCCACCTCTCTCCCAAGGTCTCCATTAATGGCGCCCGAGCCTCTGTTTAATGGCGTGGCAATGTCTCACTCGACTGAGATTTAAGAGAGAAAAAAGAAAATCTGAAAAGAAAATTTTGCACGGATCTTGATGTAAGATCCGACGGACCTATATAGCATCTACTGCGACTTATAGCAAGACTGATGAATATATATATAAGGACGACGAGAGTGGATAATAATTGTCTTACATAATTAGGAAGATAATTAAAAAAGCCACATGCGGCTACGCCCGAAATACACAAGGGCAAAAGAAGAAGGAAGACGCATACAACGATCTGGCTCGCTGATCTCTACTTTCTTTATGCGCTGCAGGTCGCGGAGACTAGTTCTCTCGGCGGGCGGTGATCTCTTTCATCAGTTTCATGTCCTTAATACGCTGCTTGGCAGCATCCATGGATTCCTCCACCAGCCTGTTGCGCTCGATGCGGAGCATGGCATTCTCGTCCATAAGTTTCTTGATGATGACGCCCGTCCTATGCAACAAGGCAGCGGTCTCCTCCTCCTGCTTCGCCCTTCCGGCGATCTTCGTCCTCAGCAGGTCGCGCTTGCCCCGGAGCTTCGCATTGCCCTCCCCTAGTTGCCGGATGACGCCAGTAGCCTCTTCCTGCATCCTCGCCCAGCCGGAGATCTGATCCATCTGGCTATGGACGATCGCATGCATGCGCCTGTAAGAGTCCTCGCCTGCCCGCGAGAAATTTTCCCAGGCCGCCGCGGCGCGCCCGAACCTCCCTGCTACTTCGACGGCACGGCGGGACATCTCTGTTGCTTCCGCGGCGTGGCCGGACCAGTCTGCTACATCGACAGCGCAGCGGGACCTCCGTGCTGCTTCGGTGGCGCGGCGGGACCTCTGTGCTGCTACTGCTGCACGGCTGGACATGTCGGCTGCTTTCGCGGCAACGGGACATCTCTCGTGCTTCCTCTTCCATGCTCACCTCTCCCTGGTGGAAATCTCTCGACCCAGAACTCACGCTGGCTATGGCTTGATTGACTTGATTGTTTTTTGTGGATGAGGAGTTGAGGAGGAATGTGCAGTCATCTTAGCATAGTAGTATTTATAACCGAGTACTACTAATACGCTCCTAAGTGGGAAACCGTTTAGGTTGTGATTGGTGTGAACAGGTTTGCAATTAAATATAGCGTGGTAGTAGTAGTAATTTGGAATGTGACGAGACGCGCTCAAAATTTATTGACGGTTCTTGTTTCGAAGTGCGGCACTATTCCCGGATGGCGTAACGTCGGCACGTTTTCTCGGCCATGGTGTAGCATATGCCATGGTACAAGTTCTTTTTCTACTGCTCTGTACGTGCAAAAACTGGCACCGTCGGATACATATCTTACGCTTGGCGTTCGACAGGAATAGCCTCGTGGCGAGCTATAGACTAGTCTTTTTTCAGACGCATTACACCTATCTCTCGGGACTTCTCGCACGCACCATCACTGCTCCCTAGGTCGATGCCACCCACATACAGTTGTACTATGAGAAGAGGTGCACGCACGCACTCGTCCTCTCTCACACACGCATCTGTAGCTATGAATTGTAGTGTTCTCAACCATCCGATTGGCTCTATCATAGGTTTCACGTTGCTCCTTGGCCTTGAGATTGAGAAGTTTAAAACGCGGAGGCTAAGATGGAGGCGCGAGGTTTTGGTTAATGTGCGGGCCGCACACGGCACCAACACGACACGAGCTTCGTCTGCCTGGTGCGCATGCAGTCGGGTGAGTTGTCCAAGTATAGACACAACCAGGCCATCGTTGGTATCCGTGCCTCGACTTTGGCTGGTCATAGTGGAGAGTAACATAGACTAGTTACTAGTCTATGTTACTAGTACCTTCATAGTGGGTAGTGTCATATAGTATATGCATAATTTGGCGACGAGCGCTCTCTATATGTACCACCTTTTTTCTTTAATTACATTTTGTTAGTTTTGCTCCATGGCGCAATCCATCGATACTACTACTGTACAAATGTATACATTTTTTTAAAGGCTAGAGGGCGGGGCAGTCTAGCTTGGTCCTTTTCACGAGAGGTGAGGTCCTTTGTGATTTGACGGCTCATTACTGCTGGAAGGCGGGGCCTTGTGATTTGACTGCTCGTATAAATGTGTCGACGACCTGAGGAGGACCAAAGAACTGTGCGGTATACTCAAGTTTTCCACTGGAGTACGACGGAGGAGCATGAAACACGGCAGCCCACTGCCATATCCTCTACTCTCTACTCTTATTATATATTACTAGCAAGAGGCATTGTTCTATTGGCGATAAAGAATGATCTAATTTGCTAGTCATCTCATTTTTAGCATTGTTCTATTCATGCCTCGCAGAGAAGCTGACACGTGCGGCGAAACACCCAAAGAAAAATAAGAAACACATGAGCAAAAGAAGAAGGAGGATTATCGCCCCAAAAAAAGAAGGAAGACGCACACACAAGTCTGGGGCGCTGCTCTCACTACATGAAGGGTTGCTAGCCGCGGAGTCGTAACTGCTTCTTCATCGCCTCAATGACCTCCATCTCCTTGCGCGTCTCCTCCGCCATCTTCTTCATTGTGTCCATGACGCGGGATTTCTCGACGCGAGCCTTCATCATCTGTTCCACGGCCGCATTACGTACCTTGACAGCAGCCGGGTGTTCGATGCGGAGCTTTGCCAACTCCTCCTTCTGTTCCATGAAGAGGGCCTGCAACATCTTCATCGAGGAACTACTATTCTCATGCAGCTTCTTCCAGCCGGCGTTCTCCTCCTTCAGCAGGTCGAGCTCGTGGCAGAGCTTCGCCTTGTCCTCCTAAAGTTGCAGGATTTCGCTGGTCGCCTTCTTCTCTGAGGCAATGCTCTTCTTCAGCATCATCACCAAGCCGGCGGTCAACTCCCCCTGCTCATTGAGCTCAGCGGGCATGTCGTCAAGGCTCTCCTTCAGCAGCTCCACCAAGCCGTGGATGAACTCCTTCTGCTTATTGAGGTGCTTATTGAGCTAATCGGGCATGCCGTCGAGGGATAACGACTCTAGAGCCGCCAGCTCGGCATGTTCGCCTCCGCGTCTAGGGCGCTCCTGGGAGCCATCGCCTGCCCGTGAGAGATCTTTCGAGGTCTCTGCGTGGCGGCGAGCCCTCTCTTTTTTGCAGCCTTGGTTGCCGCTCCCTTGTTACGAGTAGTTCTCGACCTAGAGCTCTGCACACTGGCCATGGCAAGCACGGACGAAGAAGGAGGACTTATGAGGAGGAAGGTAGAGTAATTTTTGGTTAGGTAGTTCCCCTTTTTATAACCTAAGTACTAGCACTAGTACTAAAACCTGCATAGTGGGAACACGTTCAGGTTTGGTACGTACTGGTAGGTGTGAGCAGGCTTGCACTTAATTGTAGCACTAGTACTTTCGAATGTGATGGGAACAAGGTAAAGATTAATTGATGGTTTTTGGTTTCGAGGCCCGAAACGGCTCCCGATGAGTTTAGTGGAACATAAATTTCAAGTAGACTACACTGCTCAGATGCGTAAATATTATGTTACTGTCAAAAATTGGCACAAAATACGAAGGAGACCCATGGAAGTACTACTAGGAACCCATGATTTAACTACTCGCATGCGCGTAGTGGAGTAGTAATGTCTTTCTTCTGCCCTCATGTCCACTCAATTTGCATGCGCTGTATTAATTGACCATCAATGAAGTGAAGGACTTTACACGCGTCAAATTATCACATGGGGTGGATCTTGGTACAAAATTGTGTCCGCCTGTGTACCGCGTGTGCGTGCGAGGGAATGAGTGCGTGTGTGGCGTGCGTGCACATCTTCGCTTCGTGCATGTACCGCCAGTGCGGCTCAGGGAGGACGAGTACATTCTTCTGGAACCAGCAGCACGTCACTGTGATCAATCCACACAAGGATGTCGCGACAACGCCTCCACATGTGCCAAGTGGCTTCATGAACTGTAAGAGAGACACTGTGTAGCGTGCCATTGTGTTTTGCACATACTCGAAGTACTAGTAAGGTACACGTGCATTGCACGCGTTAGATTTTGCAACCAAGTTATGAATAAATACCACACTGTAGCATGTAAGCTCTGAGTCATATATGCCTGATGTAGACCTTCGTTTAATTCTTATAGTTCATCTCATTCAAAATCAATTAGTTTTTATAAAAAACCTAGGGCCTCTTTGATTCGTAGGATTTCCAAAACGCGGGAATAGGAAGAACATGGGATTAGAGTGGAATGTCGTCTTGAATCCTACAGGATGGTACGAGTGTTTGATTGTGCATAGAAAAAATGCAGAATTCTTCCAAAGAGGTTTGAGTGGATGGGATGTTTCCTATGAAATCTAGTGCAAATGAATCATATGGAAAAATTCCTATGGTTTACAATCCTACGAATCAAACAACCAAGATAGGAAAAATTCCTAAGGATTAGAATCCTCCAAAATTCCTTCGAGAATCCTTTGAATCAAAGAAGCCCTTAATCTACTTTATGATTCATGGAATTGTGCGTTGTAAAGCATAAAGTAAAAACAAATAATGGCAATTCAACTAGAAAAAAAGTTTGGGCAGTTATGATACGGAAGATTCTAGAACAAAGGAGAACCACTGTTGTTTTGAGATTTGTTCATTATGCTTAAGTTCAACCATGGAGTCTGCTAGATTGTACATGTGGCAAAATCCGGTGGGGGCTAGAAGATGGTGCGAGGGGTTGAGTGGAGGGAGACTATGAAGGAGTGCACAACTGCGAGATCGATATTTAGAGAGAGGGGGCGAGAACGTGCGCTGTTGCGCGCAGTGGCGGAGCCATGAAAAATGTCCCATGAGCTAGGGGGCCAAGCATTGCTAATCCTTTACGAGGAGGGCCAATTCATGGACTTAAACCATTTTTACCAGCAATTGTCTAATGATCACATTCATATTAGCCTCGATATATAGTGATGTTAGGGGGGGCAGGGCCCTTGCTGCCCCCTGTCTTCGCCATTGTGCGCGCGTTTGAGAGATGAAGCGGAAGGCATGGATGATAAGAGGGGGGCGTTGGATATATAATTAATGTGGGTGTATTAGCTATATATGTAATCCTATATAGAGAGGTATAGATTGATCGATGTGGACGTGGGAAAGAGGGTGAGACCTCACTAGATATATAGATTGATCGGTTTATGTGGAAAACTATGAAAGACCTAGCTATATACACACACACATAGAGGAACATCGATCGTTGTGCATGCACGTGAGAGATAAAGAATGCCCGATATGATGGAGAGGGGGATGTGTGTGTGTGCCTTCATGGGAGACCGACCTGAAGAAAAAGATTGCATGTGTGCGATGGATAATGCCGACTGGTAGTGTGTGTGCATGCATGCACGAGAGAAAGTTAGTGGTACAATTATAAAGAGAAGACCAATGGGTGGGTGTAAAAGACTAGGTGAGGTCATGATAATGTAAAGTTGAATTCAAATATTTGAATAAGAGATCATAATGTTTGAAACCCATGCATGCATGAATATAACGGAGATCTGCGCGGTGTGGTTTGGAAACGAGCATGTTGTAATGTATACACATTGAACAAGGTCAGACTGGTTTGAATTTGAGATACCGATGGCAGACATCGTTTGGCCACATTGCATCCGTGCATGGACACACTATTCTAATTGGAGATGATGGGTGGCTTTCGCATCACATATCTATATCTATACCCCTATATATATTATATTTTATATTTTTTTATATAGTGTGCGGATAACTTTAACTTTGAAAGATGGTCATTGGATGAGGCCAATCCGATGGTGCAGAGCTAGCAAATTTGAGCACTACTGGTTGTTGGATATCATCTAGATTCCACCAGATTTTGCCACATGTACAATCTAGAAGACTCTATGGTTGAACTTAAGCATAATGCACAAACCTCAAAACACAAGAACTTCTTATTTGTTCTAGAATCTTCCGTATCAGAATTGCCCAAATGTTTTTCTACATGATTTGTTTTTACTTTATGCCTTACAACGCACAATTCCATGAATCTTAAAATAGATTAGGTTCTTATAAAAACTAGATGATTTTGAATGAAATGAACTATAAGAATTAAACGAACATCTACATCATGCATATATGACTCAAAGCTTACATGCTATAATGTGGTATTTATTCATAATTTGGTTGCCAAATCTCATGCGTGCAATGCGCGTGTACCTTACTAGTCTAAATGGTGTCTGTGTGTGTGTTTTGCGTGTTAAACACATTGTATGTAGTATATCATACTAGTCTTTGGTGATATTCATAGTGGAACTTGATATGGTCATGAAAGAGTCTTTGGTGATATTGTCTTGAAGCAATGAAGTGAAATGAAGAGTTCATTGTGGCTTTCAAGAAACCAAGATGGAGCTTGAAGTAAAGATGTTGGTTGACCAAGATGAAGCTCGAAGAGTATATCTAAGTGGTCAACTCACAAAGCACAAACAATGTACCACGTGAGATCAAGTGATCTAGTGGTATGGTAAGTAATTGTGAATTGTGCTTTGTTACCTAACCCATGCTATATGTTTGGTATGTCTATGTGGGTTAGGTGTTTCTCATAGGCTTGCATCAAAAGGAAAGATCTCGTGTAGCCTATGTGTGGATGACATCAAGTGGTGATGGTCATCGGATTCGAGGAGTCCAAGTGCAAGATGAGATGACATCAAGTGGTGATGGTCATCGAGTTCGGGGAGTCCAGGTGCAAGATGAGAAGCCGGAGGTTATATGCTTTGAAGCTTGCGGTCCACATCATGATAATGTGCATGTGAAGATGGGCTTGAGATAAGGCTTCCCTCATTGCATCATGAGGAAGCAATTCGAGTATCTTCACCAAGTGGTCGTGGACAAGAAAGGGATTCCAACTTGAGGCAAGCATTAAAGTCATCATAAAGCTCAAGTTGAATGTGCAAGGCAAAGGTATATCTTAGTTTTCCTAGTTTTGCTGGTCTCATAGTGCTTGGTGGGAGACCGGATTATAGGTTTGATAGCCGTACTATCAAGAGGGACTCTCGGGCAAGTAGCTTGATCACGTCGCATGTAGAGAGCTCAAACCTTTGCATTACTTGCATCATTCTTTCTTGTTGATCTTGGGTGGTTCTCTATGTGAGGATCTTGGGCTTTTCCATAGCTTCAAAACGAGCCCAAGATCATCGAATTCGGAGTCCGTATGCCCAAGTTATCGATGTTTTAGTGGGCTGCTGCTGGCTGTCCTGGGGACCCCGTGCGCACGGGGTGTCCAGAATTCTGGGTACTCCGTGCACACGGGCTCGTACCGTGCACACGGGGTCTCAACCCCCGTCCGCACGGGGTGCCCAGGAAATGCCCGTTGGAGCCCCAACGGCTAGTTTCGGAGTTTGGCTATTTAAGGGCCCTTTCCTCCCACCGGTTGGGGGTTGGTTCACACACATTCTAAACACCATTTTGAGCCTCTCTCCACCTCTCCCAAACCCCTATCTCCCCTCTATGTGAAGGGGGATTTGTGGATGGATTAGTGAGCCATTTGTTGATCATATCCAAAGCATCCCCTCTCTTCAATCTCCTACTTTCAAGAGTGCATCTTATGAGATTGAGAGAGTGAGTTGAGCATTTGTTGCTTGACCTTGCATTGCATTTGTTGCATTGGTTTGAGCTCCCTGCATCGATTTGTTCGAGTGTGAGCCCGTGAGTTCATTACTCTTGGAGGCCTCCGCCTCCTAGACGGTTTGGTGATACATTGGGAAGATTGTGAAAGAGGCCTATGTGGCCAAGGTTCCCCCGGAAGCTTCCTCTTGTGGTGTGCTCCGGGGAAGGGTGTTGAAGTGTCCTAGGTGGTCAAGTTCCTCCGGAAGCTTCCTTGTTTGTGGTGTGCTCAGGAGAAGTTTGTAAAGGTGTGGTGGTCGCCTTCAAGACCAACCCCGAGTGAATCGAGGCTCATCCGTTGGGGGTGACTCGAAAAGGAGAATACGGTGAGTCACTTGGTGACGCCCCGGAGCTTTGGCTTCGGCACCGCTCTAACGGAGATTAGCACTCTCACGAGTGTGAACTTCGGGATAAATCCGCGTTTCCGACTCACTTGTGGTTATCTCTTACCCACACCCTTTACTTACCGCAATTCATACTTGCTCATATTGACATATCTTGTGCTAGTTGAATTGCTTAGTTGTTCCTACATTTCCATATCTTGTGATATAGTTTGTGCTTGATAGTTTCCTTAAGTGCCTATCTTGTTTAGCATAGGTTGTTGGTGCACTTAGTTGAGCCTAGCATATTTAGGATTTGTGCTTGAAAGGTATCCGTTTAGTTTAATTCCGCATTAGGATAAAGCCAAATCCGTAACAGTTTTAAAACGCCTATTCACCCCCCCCCCCTCTAGTCGTCATCTAGATCCTTTCGATTGGTATCAGAGCTTTGGTCTCTCCTTGCTAGGCTTCACCGCCTAGAGAGTAAAGATGTCGACTAGTGGTATAGTGCACGATGACAGTTTCTGTTTTAGTGGCACAAACTATCAGTTGTGGAAAATTCACATGCTTTGTCATTTCTGGGCCATGGGTCCAAATTTTGTGCGAATTGTTCTTGTAGGGGCTTCTCCATGGAAGGATGAACTTTTTCCATCTATTAAGGAAAATGATGATATCCTTTGTGGGTATGGTGCAAAGAATGCCTTAATCCGGTCTATATCCCTCGAAGTGTTTGAGTCAATTTTGACGTGTGCGTCGGCTCATGAGATGTGGACAAAACTTGAAGAAATATATGGTGGGTCCAATTTTGATGAGGTCAATCATATTTCGGAGGTGTCTCTTGAGGAGTTCTCCACATCTTCATATCATGAAGAACTCCATATTGCTTCTTCCTCCGTGTGCTTGGACATTTCAACTTCTTCCACCTCACCATCATATGACATGTCCCAAGGTAATGACATGGTGAGTGGAAATATAATTTGTGATGATGATGTTGTGCTCAACATTGATGATCTTTCATGCATAAATGCTAATTTTGTAGCTTCTTTGGACTTGAACACATCTAGCAAAAATGACATACATTCTTGTGTTGATAGTCCTTACATATCATATAGAGATTCCTTGAATACTTGTTGTGATGATATGCTTGATTCTCCTTGTTGCCATGATATCTATGCTTCTATTTCCTCTAGTTGTTGTTTGACTAACCATGTAGAGGAAATAAGAGAAAATGATGCACACATCACTAATGGAGAATTTGCTAGAAGAGCAAAGAAGGAAATCACTATGTTGGAGAGGAAATGCTATGAGTGTCAAGAGGATGGACATGGATATCCTACTCTTGATGATGAAGAATCTCCCTCTCCAAAAGAATCATCATCAACCTCCGATGTTCACATGTGCCTCATGGAAAGAGGTACTACCGAGGTATCATCTACTCTTAGTAATGATAATGATGAGAGTGATGATGAATGTGATAGGGATATGAGTCAAGAAATATATGAAATTGGTAATTCTCTTCGTGGAGTAAATAAGAACACTTATGAGATATTTAAAGATCTTATTACTCATTTTGGAAAGTGTAATGATTTACTTCACGAAGAGCAAGAACAAAATGATAAACTTGATTGTAACCTTATTGATGCTCTAGAAACTCTTAGAGACTTAGAATCTTCCAAAGAAGAGACTGAAGTTGCTCATGATAAACTTAAAGAGGATTTTGAGCACCTTGACCTTGGCTACAAGAATGTCAAAGGAGAGCTCGCCAAACTCTCTAAGTCTTATGAGGAACTTCAAGCTACTCATGTGAAGTCTCTAGTTTCTTCTATCTCCTCTCATATTGTCAATGATGCTTGTGCTACTAACTCTACTTCTTGTGAAGCATCTATCTTGAAGGAGAATGTTGAGCTACGGGCTCAACTTGTTTTGCTAACTAGCAATTATGGGAAATTAGAAGAAAGTCATGAAAAGCTCTCGGGCTCTCATGATGACCTTCTAATCTCCCATGAAAGGCTAAAGTTAGCTCATGAGGCTATTGTGACTAAGGTAACATCTTGTGAGCCTCATGTGGACATTAGCACTATTTCTACTCAAAATGCTTTATTGACATGTGCTAGTCCTAGTGATTCATCTAGACATATTATTCCCAATTCTTGTGATGAATTGCTCTCCTTGCCTTGTTGCTCTAACAATGAAGTTTCTACTTCCTCTAGTACTTTTGTTGATACTAACCTTGTAGAGGAAAACAAAGAGCTCAAGGCCCAAGTCACTAATTTGAAGAAAGACTTGGAAATGTGTCATGAAGGAAATTCCACTCTCAACACTATCTTGAGTGTTCAAAAATCCCCTCATGACAAGGGTGGACTTGGTTTCATCTCCAACAACAAGAAGTCCAAGAAAAAGAAGAAGGGACAAGACCAAGTCAAGAATGATGCCAACATTACATGCTTCAAGTGCAAGAATGTTGGACACCATGTGAGATATTGTCCATTGAAGAAGAAGGCTTCAAATGTGAAGCAACAAGGGAAGCGGCCTCAAGTTCAATCTCAAGGTCAACCTCAACTTGAAGAAAGGCCACTACCAATGATGAACCAAGATAATGCTCCCCAAGTTGAGAAAATAAAGAAGAAGAGAAGGGGGAGCACATGTTGCTATAATTGTCGTGAGAAGGGACACATATCCTCATCTTGTCCCAACGGTAACATCCCTAAGCCTCCTCTAGTCAATGATCATTATTCGCTTAGGAAGGATGTTGTTGGCAATTTGTTTGCCAAGTTTGTTGGCGCCCAAAGTGGCTTGGAAATGGAAAAGGCCATTTGGGTTGCCAAGCCTATTGTGACTAACTTCTTAGGACCCAACTTGGTTGGGTACCATCAAGCTCAAACTTGATCAATAGGTGTGTGGAGGACATTGGAGATTTGGCTAGTTCATAAAGAAAAGGATATCCACCATTTATTTGTTCGAGCCAAGTCATGTGGATTATCTTCATATTATCTATCCAATGTTCCTCTTTGCGGTAACTTGTATTTATATTGCTTACATTGAAAGTTGCTCGCCCCTTGCATGCTTAGGTTTTGTATCTAGCATGTGCATCTATATGTTGTGTTTCTTAGTATGCTTGATTTGTGTTATCTAGCATGTGTAGGTTGCATTGCACATTATATAGTGGTGTTTGCTGTTTTGAGCCTGTATTGTATCATGATTGGCTCTTGCAAGATATTAGTGGATCATCACATTATGGGGGAGTGTTTTGTTGTGTGCACATCACAAACCCAAAATGTGAATATGAGAAATGCCACATAGTATTGATATTCAATCTTATCTAGTCACTATGTGGTATGTCAAGCTCATTTGAAATTCAAATTCTCAGAGTATCCACTAATTATCTCTTGTTGGTTGTTATTTACCTTTGTTGCGTGCTTCGTCGCGGTGTCCTGTGAGGTTCTTCAGTAAGTTTCTGGACACCCCGTGTGCACGGGGTCTCTGACCCCCGTGCGCACGGGGGTACCACGAAACTTACTGGACACCCCGTGCGCACGGGGTCCTGGACCCCCGTGCGCACGGGGTGGGTGAAAATCACTGGACACCCCGTGCACACGGGGTCCTAGACCCCCGTGCGCACGGGGTGGTGTTTTTTCTCTGGACACACCGTGCGCACGGGGCTGACCTAGCCCGTGCGCACGGGGTCCTATGGGCAGAAATGTCCACCCGGCCAAGTACGCTTTATTTATCTTTCTTTGCTTTGGAGTTGTTGATGATCCTGTGCATCTTCGTAATCTACCCCCGAGTGTTAATTCCAAATACCATTTGTATTCTCTTACAATTGGTATTTCCTCATGTGGTAGAACCTTATGATCATCTTCTTCTCGGCTTGTGCTTCAACTTGCCTTATCTCACTGCTTGTGCTATCTATTATCTACTTGAGTAAGATAAGCCTTTGAGCATGTGTGTATTGTATATCCTATATGCTCTTTGGTTTTTGCTTAGTTCATATGTTGTACTTTGTGTGCGGTCCTGTGTGGATTCGTCACTTTGATATAATTTGGACAACTTGAATACTTTGTGATATTATCGGAGTATTCTTCGGTTAAGTGTTCTTTTGTCCAAATTGTATCTCTCTGGATCTTGGTAGGCATGAGCATGCATATTTATTTATATTCTTCTTCATGCCTTGCTTGCTACTTGATCCTCTATGTAGGGTAAACTCCATAAAATCATTAATGGTTAAAAGTGTGCATGAACTTCAAGTTCATATCCTTTTGCACATATTTAATGTGGAGTTTGCCCTATATATTGTGGTTGTCCTAACTACTTCGGACCCAATATGTTTGGGGACCAAATTGTACCTTAATGTGTTTTAGGTACTGTGGAGAAGCATTGGATGCTTGGCTTATTCACAAGGAAGGTGGAGACACCATGGAAAATTATTAGAGCCAAGCTTGGTTGATTCTTTGATTTGAGGGAGAAGATAAATGAAAACCCGATTCGGTTGTAAGTGTTTCATTCTCATCAATTCAACCCGGTTAACATAATTTGGGTCTTTTTGTTGGATATGCATCAAACTCCCACACTTACTGTATTCTCAATAAATCCACGGGATGTATTGAGGAAATGGTGAATGTGGAGTGTGATGAGAATAACAGCTTCCATGCGGAGCAATTTGTTTCAAGTGTTGTAGGTGATGAGGCTCCTTCCCAAGCTACAAGTACAATGGGGATTGGTCATATTCTTCCACAAGAAACACCCCTTGTCCATGTAGAAGAAGAAGGAGTAAGAGCCCCTCTTGTGGATCCACCACAAGGGAAGTCATCACCCCCAACACAAGAGCAAGATGCTATGGGAGATCATTTACCTATCCAAGAACAAGATCAAGTCCCTCATGTTCATGGGCTAGATCAAGGGCCCCTTGAACCAATGCTCTCTCGGTAACAAGTACTTACTTCATGCGTTTGTTTAAATTAGAGTCAACATTGTGTATGTTGCATCATGGCATGTTTAGTACTTGTTGAGTTTGTGTTTCTTGCAACAGCTTAAACCTCCTTATTGCATCTATGAGACTTTTGAGAAGAAGCATATCATGGGGATCTATAAAACCATGCTCATGGTTCACTTATCCCAAATATGCCAATTAAGCAATTTATTGCATACCAATTCCTCAAAGTGCTCTTATGTGCAATATTGATAAAATTGCAAGAAACAATCTTTTTGGTTGTGGTATTTGCTCTCATGCTTAGTAATTCATTTTTATGCAAATGAGATCAGTTTGCGCCATGTGCCTTGTGCCATGTGCCATGTGACAAAGCCCTACGCTAAGATCAAGTTTGTATAAATAATGGATTCATTCTTGGATATCATGTTCTTATCTTTTGTATCTTTTTGTGTGTGCAAGTTTCTTTGTGGATGCTCATCTTGATGATTATTGGCCACGTAAGAAACTTATACACATGAGAAAGTGCATATCCCTCTTTGATATCCTTTCGTTTCCTTGCCGGTCCTTGGAATTGTCTCTTTTTATTCTTTGGTGGATCCGGTAAGAGGTTGAGTAGTGAGTGCTTGTATGTATTGCATATATCATTGCACTCATGAGTTGTTGGATATATTTTGGACCCTTGCTTAGTCAAGTGATGATCCTATTTTGTGCACGTTGTATCCAAGTACAAAACTAAATAATGCACAAATCATGGGGAGCTTCTCTATGTTCTTTAGAACACTCCTATGCTCATATCATAATATCTTTTTGGTGCATTTTATGGATCCTCAATATAGTGTGAATTTCTTCATTTGTTCGTAACTGGATATGTGCATTTGATTCCACTCACAATATGAGAAATGCACAAATTAAGGAGGAACTCATACTATATTGGTCTTCTAGATTTTTTCTCCATTTTGGCACTTGTTGCCAATGGGGGAGAAGTTTAGAGGGTTTAGGTGAAGTAGGTTGGTTCATGCATATCTACATTTGTTGTGGTTGTTGCATGGATGTGTATATAGAGGAAACTCCACCAAGTTCTTCCATGCATATATTGTGGGGGAGTTTGCTCTATATAGTGTGGTTCTACTAGCATCAAATTCTTGTGTAGTATTTCGATGCTAGTACAACCGGTTTTGATAACATCAACTATCTTTGTGATATTTGAGGCTATCAAAACCACCTCAAGTATTCAATTTATTCTCGGATAGATTGCATACTTGTTTTAAATTCATTATATAAACCCTCTTGTTGAGATTGTCATCAATTACCAAAATGGGGGAGATTGAAAGGGCATGTAGCCCCTAAGTGTGGTTTTGGTAATTGAATGACAATCTCTATGGACTAATGTTTTCAGTGAGATATATTTGAAGGTTTTGTCCATAGATGGTGCCTCAAGGATATTGGATGGAATCAAGGATGAAGTCCATATATATGAAGATAATGCCTCAAGGATATTGGATGGAATCAAGGATGAAGTCCATATAGATGAAGTTATATTTGCTCTAAGCTTTGGTATTAAATGACAATTCCTATGGAGCATCAAGTGCATTGGATCTTATATGAAGATATGTTCCATAGTGATGCTTGAAGTTCTTTGGGTTGTTATGTGAAGATTGCCATCAAAGCATCCGAAGAAGTCCTCATGGTATCCCTCTCTGGATACCCCATGCACACGGGCTTATACCGTGCGCACGGGGTCGAGTGTCAACTCTCTGGATACCCCGTGCTCACGGGGCCTAGGTGTTGGCTCTCGAGATTCCATATCCAGCGAGGTTTCAAGTTGGTCTTCTGAGGATCAAGGCTTGAGAGAATAATCAAAGAGAAGAATTCGAGTTATGGTTTCAAGACAAGATCATGGTGAGCTCATGTGTTGGGTTTCGGTTGATCAAGCCTTGAAGCAAGCAACTAGAGTGAAGAATTCATTATGCCTCTCAAGACAAGATCATGTTGATCAAGTCTTGAAGCAAGCAACTAGAGTGACGAATTCATTATGCCTCTCAAGAGTTTGGGATGGAGTTTTTAGAAGGGCAAGTGGTGACCAAGATGATATTCATAGTGGAACTTGATATGGTCATGAAAGAGTCTTTGGTGATATTGTCTTGAAGCAATGAAGTGAAATGAAGAGTTCATTGTGGCTTTCAAGAAACCAAGATGGAGCTTGAAGTAAAGATGTTGGTTGACCAAGATGAAGCTCGAAGAGTATATCTAAGTGGTCAACTCACAAAGCACAAACAATGTACCACGTGAGATCAAGTGATCTAGTGGTATGGTAAGTAATTGTGAATTGTGCTTTGTTACCTAACCCATGCTATATGTTTGTTATGTCTATGTGGGTTAGGTGTTTCTCATAGGCTTGCATCAAAAGGAAAGATCTCGTGTAGCCTATGTGTGGATGACATCAAGTGGTGATGGTCATCGGATTCGAGGAGTCCAAGTGCAAGATGAGATGACATCAAGTGGTGATGGTCATCGAGTTCGGGGAGTCCAGGTGCAAGATGAGAAGCCGGAGGTTATATGCTTTGAAGCTTGCGGTCCACATCATGATAATGTGCATGTGAAGATGGGCTTGAGATAAGGCTTCCCTCATTGCATCATGAGGAAGCAATTCGAGTATCTTCACCAAGTGGTCGTGGACAAGAAAGGGATTCCAACTTGAGGCAAGCATTAAAGTCATCATCAAGCTCAAGTTGAATGTGCAAGGCAAAGGTATACCTTAGCTAGGTTTTCCTAGTTTTGCCGGTCTCATAGTGCTTGGTGGGAGACCGGATTATAGGTTTGATAGCCGTACTATCAAGAGGGACTCTCGGGCAAGTAGCTTGATCACGTCGCATGTAGAGAGCTCAAACCTTTGCATTACTTGCATCATTCTTTCTTGTTGATCTTGGGTGGTTCTCTATGTGAGGACCTTGGGCTTTTCCATAGCTTCAAAACGAGCCCAAGATCATCGAATTCGGAGTCCGTATGCCCAAGTTATCGATGTTTTAGTGGGCTGCTGCTGGCTGTCCTGGGGACCCCGTGTGCACGGGGTCTTTGACCCCCGTGCGCACGGGGTGTCCAGAATTCTGGGTACTCCGTGCACACGGGCTCGTACCGTGCACACGGGGTCTCAACCCCCGTGCGCACGGGGTGCCCAGGAAATGCCCGTTGGAGCCCCAACGGCTAGTTTCGGAGTTTGGCTATTTAAGGGCCCTTTCCTCCCACCGGTTGGGGGTTGGTTCACACACATTCTAAACACCATTTTGAGCCTCTCTCCACCTCTCCCAAACCCCTATCTCCCCTCTATGTGAAGGGGGATTTGTGGATGGATTAGTGAGCCATTTGTTGATCATATCCAAAGCATCCCCTCTCTTCAATCTCCTACTTTCAAGAGTGCATCTTATGAGATTGAGAGAGTGAGTTGAGCATTTGTTGCTTGACCTTGCATTGCATTTGTTGCATTGGTTTGAGCTCCCTGCATCGATTTGTTCGAGTGTGAGCCCGTGAGTTTATTACTCTTGGAGGCCTCCGCCTCCTAGACGGTTTGGTGATACATTGAGAAGATTGTGAAAGAGGCCTATGTGGCCAAGGTTCCCCCGGAAGCTTCCTCTTGTGGTGTGCTCCGGGGAAGGGTGTTGAAGTGGCCTAGGTGGTCAAGTTCCTCCGGAAGCTTCCTTGTTTGTGGTGTGCTCAGGAGAAGTTTGTAAAGGTGTGGTGGTCGCCTTCAAGACCAACCCCGAGTGAATCGAGGCTCATCCGTTGGGGGTGACTCGAAAAGGAGAATACGGTGAGTCACTTGGTGACGCCCCGGAGCTTTGGCTTCGGCACCGCTCTAACGGAGATTAGCACTCTCACGAGTGTGAACTTCGGGATAAATCCGCGTCTCCGACTCACTTGTGGTTATCTCTTACCCACACCATTTACTTACCGCAATTCATACTTGCTCATATTGATATATCTTGTGCTAGTTGAATTGCTTAGTTGTTCCTACATTTCCATATCTTGTGATATAGTTTGTGCTTGCTAGTTTCCTTAAGTGCCTATCTTGTTTAGCATAGGTTGTTGGTGCACTTAGTTGAGCCTAGCGTATTTAGGATTTGTGCTTGAAAGGTATCCGTTTAGTTTAATTCCGCATTAGGATAAAGCCAAATCCGTAACAGTTTTAAAACGCCTATTCACCCCCCCCCCTCTAGTCGTCATCTAGATCCTTTCAGTTGTTACCCCGAAATATTTAAGATAAATCTTTGTCTCGTTGTGCTCCGACAACTCCCTCCATCTCAACCCGCGCCTTGCTATTCCAAAATTACAACGCGCGCGAAAACTCCCGCCTCCTGTGAAATCCCGACACGTGAAATGCCCGTGATACCCCTGAACCGAAAGAACCGCCTCAAATCGATGGGGGTACTTTCGTAACTTACCCCACATTTCGGACAAGCGCGTCCCTAAGCCATGGTTCCCCACTCCCATCCCATCCGCCCACCCATTCGTACACCGAGGCCGGGAAAACCCGCGAAGCCCCACACCCTCCTCCGTCCGCCACCCAGCCGGAGCCTCTTCCCCGACGACGTCGTCCACAGCAACACCTCGACATCCCTCCTCCACCGTACTAGATGAGGACCCGTCGTCGATCTGGTCGTTCCGCCGGTTCAGCCACACCGTCCTCCACCTCCAAGGAGCTGCCCCGACGTTCCCCTCGTCTTTCGCACCACCTCCATTCCCACACCGTCGTCTTCACCTGCACACCGGAAGAGCATCATCATCACTATTTCCTCGGATGAAGCGGCGGCCTAATCGGCGCCACCAAAGAGGTTGTACACTAATCGCCGCATTTTCTTCTTGATTCGATCTCACCGTGCTGCCAGCGCTCAGTCCCGAGCCGACACGGCGCGGCTCCATCCACGGCAGCGTCGCCGGCCACTTCCTCCACGGACTCGCTCCCTCGGCAACGACGTCCACATCAGTAGGAGCTACTGCTGCTTTAGCTCTCGCACGCGCTACTGCTCTGCTCTTGCTCTCGGTCCCCTGCCTGGTCTGCTCTTGCTCGCGCTGCTGCTCTCGCTCTTGCTCTTGCTTGCGATGCTGCTCCGATTTAGCTACACTTCAGTCGACTGAATCGACTTTTGGGTTAGTCGATTTTTAGGGGGTGGGGGGGCTCGCCGGAGTTAAGGAAGAACCAGCCGCAGCGGGGAGGGGGGCTCGCCGGAGAGGTGCCCCACTATCTATCTTAGGGTTCAGGGTGGGGGCGGTGGTCGCCGGCGGTGGTGGGGCGGTGGCGTGGGGATCGCCGGAGAAAAGCTCGGCACGGGGGGGCCTAGAGGGATGGCCGGGGTGGCGGCGGGCCGGCGGTGGGGAGTGTTTTTGGGGCGGGCGGGGCGGCGCACCGCGGGCGGCGGGGGGGGGGGGGCTGTTTGGCCGGGGGTGGCTAGCGGCTCAGGGGGGTGGAGGTTGAAGATGAACTGCAGGCCCTTGATTTCATATCCAACAGCTGCAAAATCGACTTAACAGAGATGAAAAGGTCGGTCGACTGACGTGTAGCCTCACCTCTACTGCGTTCAGTTTCGACAGTAAAATTCAGTTTCGACAGCAAAATTCAGTTTCGACAGTTAAGTTCAGTTTCAACAGTTAAATTCAGTTTCGACAGTTAAGTTCAGAGATGAGCGGCTGATGTATAAATCTAGCACTTTGTGGTTATGTATTTTACGTCATCTATTGGAGATGCTATTAGAATTCCACTCAGGTTAACATTGTCTCTCTTGTCCTGCTTCAGCCTCGGCGTCGTACAACTCACCGGAGCTGCTCCAACGACGAAACCCTCCATCACAGCGGAGCAGTACCTCGGGCTCCATCTCCAGACGCCTAAGATCTTCTTCACCTCCTCCGACAGCCAAGTCAGCCGGAGCATCCTCACCGGCCAACCCAATCACGCTGAGATCGACATGGCTTCGCCAAAGAGGTTGTACACTTCTTGTGGTTTGACTTAATCTCACCATGCTTCTTTGCATCCTATGATCTTCCAATTCTTGTGAACCAAACACCCAGATTGGCAGAAATCCTGTGTTTTCAAATTCTCTATTTTGCACGTGCATTCCTATCTTATTCCTGTCTATTTCCTATCCCTGCATTGTTAGAATCCTCAAATTCAAACAAGCTCTTACACAATTACTTCTATTACATATATGTGTCAAAGAAAACCTTGTGTGGTTTGTCCTGCTCCTGCGGTGATGTGTTCCACCCCAGCTCGGCTGCTCCAACGACGGAAGGGTTCACCACAGCAGGGATCCACTCTCCAGATTGTCTTTCGCCGCCTCAGATCTTCTTCCCCACCGCCGGCAGCCACGACAACTGCATTACCATCATCAACTCAGGAGATGGCCTTGAGGACTACACGGGTCCGCAAGAGAGGTCGCACTCTTCCGTGTCTGCTTACGCTATGCATCGCTTAATATGATGACATGCTACTTTATCGTCGTGTTCACCTATTAGACTCCGACTCAGGTCCAAACTTATGCTGAAACTTGAGTTTTTAAATGGTTGTGGGGTACATATTGGGGCAGCAATCAGTACTATCTCTCTACTATCTGGTTGATCTCAGGTGTCTACTATGAGTTTCATGTTGGGTGCAAACAAACATTAAAGGAGCCATTATCTGTATTTTTTAACTAAAGCTATTATCTGCCTGCTATCATTTGTTTTGGGTCTATCCACAGTTTGCTACCATCACTCTGGATTTGTGCATGCACTCCTTACATAATCTCACTATGTTTTATTCCTATGCATGTCAGTTATTGTACACAATGGAACTGAACATGTAGAGCAAAAGAGACGAGCCTTGTGTGGCAATAAAATTTCATGCAGACATCGCTCCATGGTGGGCGCAAAGGCAGCCCCCCTCCACCCATTTCGGATCGTAATCAAGAGGAAGATAACTGTTCTGAGGGGGATTCAGAAGCAGAAGACCACTCCTATTTACCCCATGAGGTCTTCGCTCTAACTTGGCATGCTGATGTTGGTAATATCATGCATATGGTGCCTTGCATTGCTTACTGTATACATTAAAGATGTCATCTGCTTAGTTTAGACATGCTTTGTGTCAATGTCATCTGTATAGTTTCTTTATCATATATGTGAATCATGCAATGCCATCTTGTTTAGCCAGGCATCATATATGTGAATTTTGCAATGCCACCCTGGTTAGCCGGTCATCTTATATGTGAATTATATCATGACATCATTTTTTTATTACGTGTTAAATTTGTCAACAATTTTAGTACATTCAACTACTCTTCCTGTGCATCAGCCATTCGGCACGGTCATGGAAAAATCTGGAGTGGAAACAAGGTCTTCAGAGCAGACAATGCTATCTGACGAAGCGCATGTCTTGCTGGTTACAGATAGCTCCTCAGAGGAGGATTCAGAGATAGATGACCAGTCCTATTCCCCCCCCCCCCGAGGTGCATGCTCTAACTTGGCAGGGTTATGTTGCTCATATCGTGTGTATGGTATCTTGCATTGCTATGTCATTTGCTTAGTTTAGACATGCTTTGTGTGAATGCCACCTGTTTAGTGTCTAATTACCATATATGTGAATTATGCAATGCCATCTTGTTGCAAGACATTATATATGTGAATTATGCAATGCTATCTTGTTGCAAGGCATTATAAATGTGAATTATGCAATGCCATGCTGTTTAGCCAAGCGTCATATATGTGAATTATATCATGTCGCCCTTTTTTTGTATTTCTCATTGCTTTTGTCTACAATGTTTGTATATTCAACTCCTCTTCCTATGCATCAGCCATTTGAATTGGTGATGGAGAAATCTGGAGTGAAAACAAGGTCTTCAGAGCAGACAATGCTACCTGGTGAAGCATATATCTTGCTGGTTACAGATAGCTCTTCAAAGGAGGATTCAGAGGCAGATGACCAGTCCTATTATCCCCCTGAGGTGTATGCTCAAACTTGGCAGGGTTATATTACTCATATCATGCATATGTTGTATTGCAATGCTTAGTTTTTACATCATATACACGATATTGAATGCCATCTCCTTAGTTGACACATCATATATGCGATTGTCCTCTGCTCACTTCCTTAGTATATAAATCATATATTTGAATTATATCATGCCATGATGTTTACATAGACAGCATGTATCTGAATTATGGCATGCCAACCCATTTTCTAAAGACATAATATAGTTATATCATCTCATCCTGTTCACATAGTCATCATATTTTGAATTATGTCATTTTATCCGTGAATTATATCATGCCATCATGTTTCCATCGACGACATGTTTTTGATTTATGGCATGCCAACCACTTTAATAGACACATCGTATAGTTATATCATGTCATCCTGTTTACATAGTCATCATATTTTGAAGTATGTCATTCTATCCTATTTATTTAGCCATCATACATGTGAAATTGTGTCATGCTATCCTGTTTAATTAGCCATCATATATGTGAAATTATGTCTTGCTATTCTGTTTGGTTAGACAACATAAATGGGAATTATTTCATGCCCTGTTTTCTTCCCTACTATCCATTGCACCTGTCTATCTTACAATGTCTGTACATTCAATTACTTTTCTTGTTTATCAGCCATTTCAATTGGAGGGGGTGATGGCAGTATCTGTGGGAGTAAAAACACGGTCTTCAGAAAAGATCGTGCTACTTGTCGCTGGAGATAGAACCACGGTTGTACTTGCCCAAGAACCAGCCCCACCACACATAACCCAGACTCACGCAGATTGTACCCCTACCCAGTTGGACAGAGAACCAGCTACACCCCTTCTAACCCCAACCACAGCAGATAGTAACCCAGTTCTCGTTGACACAGCACAGTCTCCACCACAGAGCACCCAAACACGAGCAGTTAGTAAGGCAACTGCAGTGCCCAAAGCACGAGGACCACCACTCCGAACCCCAAGTCAACGCTTAAAGCAGAAGAAGAATTGTTCTCAGGTCAGGTTCCGTAGCTATGGTTCATACTACTTTGCTCTTGCATCACTGTATTTACTCATACCAACTAATTTCAAATTTGAAGGATGCAATTGAAACTCCAATGGCGCAACAGGTATGTTTTAAACCTGTTTCTTTAACGTGTTTGCTGTTGTAACTTGCTCTATGTTGATTTCAGTTTCAATTAAATAAACAGTTATATTCTCATGCCATGCACCTTACAAGTGTTGTTATTGCTGTGTAGTTTCCCACACTTATATTCTGTCTAAGCTGCTTTGTCTTAAATAGATATGATTCGAACTGTATCTATCTTGATTTGGCAACATAAACTAGAATGATATAGACCATACAGTGACCATACTACATAGATATATGTTTGTTTCATGTTGTTATCCTGTCCACCTTACTACTGAACTAGTTTACCAAAATGAGTTTCATATACTACATTGTAAACCTGTGATGTGTTTGTTTGTTTCTCTTTTAGAATACGGATAAAATATTGGAGAAGAGTACCCCGTTATGCAATGGTACAGGAAGTAATGCAAATAAGGTTCAAGATAGTGAGACATCCCTGTTGGTCTCCAAGAAAGCTGATAAAAACTATATTGAAGACACTGAGACAACCCCAAAGTCCTGTCTTGATGTAGTGTTCGAGTTACTGGCTACTACTGCTGGCACCAGCTCTTCGAACTCGCTGCCTGAATCAGTTCGGCTTCTTGAGTCTCAACTTCAAGTTGAAAGACATCGATCAGATGTTGTGCGACAGGAAGCCGAAGGACTGAGGAAGTCCCTGCAGAATTCAGATGCATACTTTCTGGTGCAACAGCAAGTGCTGGAGGATTTAAGCGCCAAACAAGAGAAAGTTAATAAGCTTGCTAAGCATCTTGCCAGGATTATGGGTACCCAGGATATTGTTTCTTGAGCTCTTCTGAAGTGGTTTCAGTTCTGGACTTGTTTTCCTATGGCGTTTATATGCTGCTTTGTTCCCTATATTTGCACTGGTGGCGAACTTTGATGCCCAGTGGATGTAATATGTGTAATAGCCGTGATAGCCTAGCATAAGTTGCTTGCCTATTTATTTCCTTATTGTCTTGTTTATTTGTTTTCTTGTAGTCAGTGCAGTTCTTTTTCCGCGGTTTGCTAGTGGCCGCAATAACCTATTTTTTAAAACTAGGCCACATTAACCATGGGCTACATATTTACTGTAGTTAACATGGGCCTCCTACGAGCCGTAGAAACAATGGGCCTTCTAAGGGCCGTAGAAACAATGGGCCCTCTACGGGGCGTAGAAACAATGGGCCTTATACGGGTTGTAGACACAATGGGCCTTCTACGGGTCGTATCATCAATGGGCCTTCTACGGGTCGTACGATCGGTTGGCCAAACATGGGCCAATAACAGACCACATTATGGCCGTAAATGGGCTAGAGTTGAAATCGTCCGTTCATGGGCCGACCATAACGGGCCGTTGTTAATCGGCCGTATTTGATGACGCTATGAAAACGGCCCAACGTATTAATGGGCCACAAACGGGCCGACTGTAACCACGGGCTGAATTTGGCCCACAAGCAGAAAATGACAGTAACGGGCCGAAAGTAAACGAATGCTGGAAATGAGCCCAAGAATAAATGGGCCCTGAGAAGGCTGAAAGATAACATGGGCTGGAAACGGCCCAACGGAATAATGGGTCGTTAATGGGTATAAAGTGATACACTGTTCATTACGGGCCAGTTTTACCACGGGCCGTTGCTACCTCTTGAGCACTGCGTTGGTTTTCCCTTGAAGAGGAAAGGGTGATGCAGCAAAGTAGCGTAAGTATTTTCCTCAGTTTTTGAGAACCAAGGTATCAATCCAGTAGGAGGCTACGCGTGAGTCCCTCGCACCTGCACAATACAAATAAATCCTCGCAACCAACGCGATAAAGGGTTGTCAATCCCTTCACGGTCACTTACGAGAGTGAGATCTGATAGATATGATAGGATAATATTTTTGGTATTTTATGATAAAGATGCAAAGTAAAATAAAAGCAAAGTAAAAAGCAAAGGAAATAACAAAGTGTTGGAAGATTAATATGATGAAGATAGACCCGGGGGCCATAGGTTTCACTAGTGGCTTCTCTCAAGAGCATAAGTATTTTACGGTGGGTGAACGAATTACTATTGAGCAATTGACAGAATTGAGCATACTTATGAGAATATCTAGGTATGATCATGTATATAGGCATCACGCCTGAGACAAGTAGACCGACTCCTGCCTGCATCTACTACTATTACTCCACTCATCGACCGCTATCCAGCATGCATCTAGAGTATTAAGTTCATGAAAACAGAGTAACGCCTTAAGCAAGATGACATGATGTAGAGGGATAAATTCATGCAATATGATAAAAACCCCATCTTGTTATCCTCGATGGCAACAATACAATACGTGCCTTGCTGCCCCTACTATCACTGGGAAAGGACACCACAAGATTGAACCCAAAGCTAAGCACTTCTCCCATTGCAAGAAAGATCAATCTAGTAGGCCAAACCAAACTGATAATTCGAAGAGACTTGCAAAGATAACCAATCATACATAAAAGAATTCAGAGAAGATTCAAATATTGTTCATAGATAATCTTGATCATAAACCCACAATTCATCGGTCTCAACAAACACACCGCAAAAGAAGATTACATCGAATAGATCTCCACGAGAGAGGGGGAGAACATTGTATTGAGATCCAAAAAGAGAGAAGAAGCCATCTAGCTACTAACTATGGACCCGAAGGTCTGAAGTAAACTACTCACAGTTCATCGGAGAGGCTGTGGTGTTGATGTAGAAGCCCTCCGTGATGGATGCCCCCTCCGGCGGAGCTCCGGAACAGGCCCCAAGATGGGATCTCGTGGGTACAGAAGGTTGCGGCGGTGGAATTAGGTTTTTGGCTCCGTATCTGATCGTTTGGGGGTACGTAGGTATATATAGGAGGAAGGAGTACGTCGGTGGAGCAATAGGGGGCCCACGAGGGTGGAGGGCGCGCCCTGGGGGGTGGGCCGCCCCCCTACCTCGTGGCCTCCTCTTTTGTTTCTTGACGTAGGGTCCAAGTCTCCTGGATCATATTCTTCCTAAAAATCACGTTCCCGAAGGTTTCATTCCGTTTGGACTCCGTTTCATATTCCTTTTCTGCGAAACTCTGAAATAGGCAAAAAACAGCAATTCTGGGCTGGGCCTCCGGTTAATAGGTTAGTCCCAAAAAATAATATAAAAGTGAATAATAAAGCCCAATAATGTCCAAAACAGTAGATAATATAGCATGGAGCAATCAAAAATTATAGATACATTGGAGACGTATCAGCCGTTAATGGGCCAAGGGTTACTAAGGGCCTCATATGGGCAGAAAGACGTCATGGGCCATACATGGCCCGGAAGTTAAAACGGGCTGGAATTATATTGGACGGCCCAGATGACGCTAGCCTAATTCGGATAGGCCGTAAACGGGCCCTGGGTTAGCGGGCTGTAAATGGGCTATATGCGAACAGGCCGTTAACAGGATTGCCGTGGGCCGGCCCGCCACCTTTTGACCAAGTCAAATGGGCCGGCCTTTTCACAGGAATGGGCCTCGGTTGGGCCGTGCCACGTTTCGACGTATCATAGGCGCTTTGGGTCCAATGAGTGGATGACATCTGTCCCAACGGCGAGCAGACACGTGTTCCCTCCAGCCAATGATGATTTTACACGTGGAAAATCCCCATTGGTCGAGGCTCTTAACGGGTTATGGGATCCAAAACCGGACCCGATAGCTTAACGGCGTTCCGTTATGGTGGATGCCACGTGTCGGTCACCCTTGACGAAAGCACTTCTGTGACGCGCGATTTATCGTCATGGAAGTGGACACTTCCATGATGATAATTTTGGTAATGTCATGGAACACTTCTACGACAGCACAGGTATGACTATCTTGATTCTGTCATGAAATTGTCATGGATGTACATGCATGACAGAAAACGTGACCTACTGTGACAAACATGTATCATCACGGAAGTGTATTTTTTTGTAGTGATATGAACTGTGGTTTGGCAAGAAACCCAAGTTGTCGTTTCTTAAAGTTTGGGGCTGCGATGCTTATGTGAAAAAGCTTCAACCTGATAAGCTCGAACGCAAATTGGAGAAATGTGTCTTCATAGGATACCCAAAGGAGACTTTTGGGTACACCTTCTATCACAGATCCAAAGGCAAGATATTCATTGCTAAGAATGGATCCTTTCTACAGAAGGAGTTTCTCTCGAAAGAAGTGAGTGGGAGGAAAGTAGAACTTGATGAGGTAACTGTACCTGCTCCCTTATTGGAAAGTAGTTCATCACAGAAATCAGTTCCAGTGATTCCTACACCAGTGAGGAAGTTATGATGATGATCATGAAACTTCTGATCAAATTACTACCTAACCTCGCAGGTCAACCAGAGTAAGATCCGCACCAGAGTGGTATGGTAATCCTGTTCTGGAAGTCATGTTACTTGACCATGACGAACCTACGAACTATGAGGAAGCGATGATGAGCCCAGATTCCGCAAAATGGCTTGAGGCCATGAAATCTGAGATGGGATCCATGTATGAGAACAAAGTGTGGACTTTGGTTGACTTTCCCGATGATCAGCAAGCCATAGAGAATAAATGGATTTTCAAGATGACGCTGACGGTAATATTACTGTCGACAAAGCTCGACTTGTTGCGAAAGGTTTTTGACAAGTTCATGAAGTTGACTACGATGAGACCTTCTCACCCGTAGCGATGCTTAAGTCCGTTCGAATCATGTTAGCAATTGTCGCATTTTATGATCATGAAATTTGGCAAATGGATGTCAAAACTGCATTCCTTAATGGATATCTTAAAGAAGAGTTGTATATGATGCAACCAGAAGGTTTCGTCGATCCAAAAGGTGCTAACAAAGCGTGCAAGCTCCAGCGATCCATTTTATGGACTGGTGCAAGCCTCTCCGAGTTGGAATATACGCTTTGATAGTGTGATCAAAGCATATGGTTTTATACAGACTTTTGGAGAAGCCTGTATTTACAAGAAAGTGAGTGGGAGCTTTGTAGCATTTCTGATATTATATGTGGATGACATATTGTTGATCGGAAATGATACTAAATTTCTGAATGGCATAAAAGGATACTTGAATAAGAATTTTTCAATGAAAAACCTCGGTGAAGCTGCTTATATATTAGGCATTAAGATCTATAGAGATAGATCAAGACACTTAATTGGACTTTCACAAAGCACATACCTTGATAAAATTTTGAAGAAGTTCAAGATGGATCAAGCAAAGAAAGGGTTCTTGCCTGTGTTACAAGGTGTGAAGTTGAGTCAGACTCAATGCCCAACCACTACAGAAGATAGAGAGAAAATGAAGGTCATTCCCTTTGCTTCAGCCATAGGTTCTATCATGTATGCAATGCTGTGTACCAGACCAGATGTGTGCCTTGCTATTAGTTTAGCAGGGAGGTACCAAAGTAATCCAGGAGTGGATCACTAAACAGTGGTCAAGAACATCCTGAAATACCTGAAAAGGACTAAGGATATGTTTCTCGTTTATGGAGGTGACAAAGAGCTCGTCGTAAATGGTTACGTCGATGCAAGCTTTGACACTAATCCGGATGACTCTAAGTCACAAACCGGATACATATTTTTATTGAATGGAGGAGCTATCAGTTGGTGCAGTTCCAAGCAGAGTGTCGTGGCGGGATCTACGTGTGAAGCGGGGTACATAGCTGCTTCGGAAGCAGCAAATGAAGGAGTCTGGATGGAGTCCATATCCGATCTAGGTGTCATACCTAGTGCATCGGGTCCAATGAAAATCTTTTGTGACAATACTGGTGCAATTGCCTTGGCAAAGGAATCCAGATTTCACAAGAGAACCAAGCACATCAAGAGATGCTTCAATTCCATCCGCGACCAAGTCAAGGAGGGAGACATAGAGATTTGCAAGATACATACGGATCTGAATGTTCCAGACCCGTTGACTAAGCCTCTCTCAGGAGCAAAACATGATCAGCACCAAGACTCCATGGGTGTTAGAATCATTACAATGTAATCTAAATTATTGACTCTAGTGCAAGTGGGAGACTGAAGGAAATATGCCCTAGAGGCAATAATAAAGTTGTTATTTATATTTCCTTATATCATGATAAATGTTTATTATTCATGCTAGAATTGTATTAACCGGAAACTTAGTACATGTGTGAATACATAGACAAATAGAGTGTCACTAGTATGCCTCTACATGACTAGCTCGTTAATCAAAGATGGTTAAGTTTCCTAGCCATGGACAAGAGTTGTCATTTGATGAACGGGATCACATCATTAGAGAATGATGTGATTGACTTGACCCATCCATTAGCTTAGCACTGTGATCGTTTAGTTTATTGCTATTGCTTTCTTCATAACTTATACATGTTCCTATGACTATGAGATTATGCAAATCCCGAATACCGCAGGAACACTTAGTGTGCTATCAAACGTCACAACGTAACTGGGTGATTATAAAGATGCTCTACAGGTGTCTCCGATGGTGTTTGTTGAGTTGGCATAGATCGAGATTAGGATTTGTCACTCCGATTGTCGGAGAGGTATCTCTGGGCCCTCTCGGTAATGCACATCACTATAAGCCTTGCAAGCAATGTGACTAATGAGTTATTTACGGGATGATGCATTACGGAACGAGTAAAGAGACTTGCCGGTAATGAGATTGAACTAGGTATGATGATATCGACGATCGAATCTCGGGCAAGTAACATACCGATGACAACGGGAACAACGTATGATGTTATGTGGTTTGACCGATAAAGATCTTCGTAGAATATGTAGGAACCAATATGAGCATCCAGGTTCTGCTATTGGTTATTGACCGGAAGTGAGTCTCGATCATGTCTACATAGTTCTTGAACCCGTAGGGTCCGCACGCTTAACGTTCGATGACGATCGGTACTATGAGTTTATGTATTTTGATGTACCGAAGGTAGTTCGGAGTCCCAAATGTGATCACGGACGTGGCGAGGAGTCTCAAAATGGTCGAGACATAAGGATTGATATATTGGAAGGCTATGTTTGGACACCGGAATGGTTTCGGATAAGTTCGGGCAATTACCGGAGTACCGGGGGGTTACCGAAACCCCCCGTGGAGTCAATGGGCCTTGTTGGACCTTAGTGGAAGAGAGGAGGAGGAGGCCAAGTCCCCCCCCCCAAAGCCCAAGCCGAATTCGGGTGGGGGCCGGGCCCCTTTCCTTCTCTCCTTCTCCCTCTTCCTTCTTCTCCTACTCCAACTAGGGAAGGGGGGCCTACTCCTACTAGGAGTAGGAATCCCCTTTGGGGCGCGCCATAGAGAGGGCCGGCCCTCCCCTCCTCCACTCCTTTATATGCGGGGGAGGGGGGCACCCCATAGACACACAAGTTGATAGTTGTCTTAGCCGTGTGCGGTGCCCCCTCCACAGATTTCCGCGGTCATATCGTTGTAGTGCTTAGGCGAAGCCCTGCGTCGGTTACTTCATCATCACCGTCATCACGCCATCGTGCTGACGAAACTCTCCCTCGGCCTCAGCTGGATCAGGAGTACGAGGGATGTCACCGAGCTGAACGTGTGTAGATCACGGAGGTGCCGTGCGTTCGGTACTTGATCGGTTGGATTGCGAAGACATTCGACTACATCAACTGCGCTACTTAACACTTCCGCTTTCAGTCTACGAGGGTACGTGGACACACTCTCCCCGCTCGTTGCATCACCTAGATGGATCTTGCGTGTGCGTAGGATTTTTTTTGAAATTACTGCGTTCCCCAACAGTGGCATCTGAGCCAGGTCTATGCGTAGATGTTATATGCACGAGTTTAAGACAAAAGTTGTGGGTGATAATAGTCATAGTGCTTACCAGCATGTCATACTTTGATTCGGCGGTATTGTTGGATGAAGTGGCTCAGACCGACATTAGGCGTACGCTTACGTGAGACTGGTTCTACCGACATGCTTCGCACACAGGTGGCTAGTGGGTGTCTGTTTCTCCAACTTTAGTTGAATCGAGTGTGACTACGCCCGGTCCTTGTTGAAGGTTAAAATAGCAAACTTGACAAAAAATCGTTGTGGTTTTGATGCGTAGGTAAGAACGGTTCTTGCTAAGCCCATAGCAGCCACGTAAAACTTGCAACAACAAACTAGAGGGCGTCTAACTTGTTTTTGCAGGGCATGTTGTGATGTGATATGGTCAAGACGTGATTACATAAATTGTTGTATGAGATGATCATGTTTTGTAACACAGTTATCGGCAACTGGCAGGAGCCATATGGTTGTTGCTTTATTGTATGAAATGCAATCGCCATGTAATTGCTTTACTTTATCACTAACCGGAAGCGATAGTCGTGGAGGCAATAGTTGGCGAGACGACAACGATGCTTCGATGGAGATCAAGGTGTCAAGCCGGTGACGATGGTGATCATGACGGTGCTTTGGAGATGGAGATCAAAGGCACAAGATGATGATGGCCATATCATATCACTTATATTGATTGCATGTGATGTTTACCTTTATGCATCTTATTTTGCTTAGTACGATGGTAGCATTATAAGATGATCTCTCACTAAATTTCAAGGTATAAGTGTTCTCCCTGAGTATGCACCGTTGCTACAGTTTGTCGTGCCGAGACACCACGTGATGATCGGGTGTGATAAGCTCTACGTTCACATACAACGGGTGCAAGCCAGTTTTGCACACGTAGAATACTCTGGTTAAACTTGACGAGCCTAGCATATGCAGATATGGCCTCGGAACACTGAGACCGAAAGGTCGAGCGTGAATCACATAGTAGGTATGATCAACATAGTGATGTTCACCATTGAAAACTACTCCATCTCACGTGATGATCGGACATGGTTTAGTTGATATGGATCACGTGATCACTTAGATGATTAGAGGGATGTCTATCTAAGTGGGAGTTCTTAAGTAATATGATTAATTGAACTTTAATTTATCATGAACTTAGTACATGACAGTATTTTGCATGTCTATGTTGTTGTAGATAAATGGCCTGTGCTGTTGTTCCGTTGAATTTTAATGCGTTCCTAGAGAAAGCTAAGTTGAAAGATGATGGTAGCAATTACACGGAATGGGTCCGTAACTTGAGGATTATCCTCATTGCTGCACAGAAGAATTACGTCCTGGAAGCACCGCTAGGTGCCAAACCCGCTACAGGAGCAACTCCAGATGTTATGAACGTCTGGCAGAGCAAAGCTGACGACTACTTGATAGTTCAGTGTGCCATGCTTTACGGCTTAGAACCGGGACTTCAACGACGTTTTGAACGCCATGGAGCATATGAGATGTTCCAGGAGTTGAAGTTAATATTTCAAGCAAATGCCCGAATTGAGAGATATGAAGTCTCCAATAAGTTCTATAGCTGCAAAATGGAGGAGAATAGTTCTGTCAGTGAGCATATACTCAGAATGTCTGGGTACCACAATCACTTGACTCAGCTGGGAGTTAATCTTCCAGTTGATAGTGTCATTGACAGAGTTCTTCAATCACTGCCACCAAGCTAGAAGAGCTTCGTGATGAACTATAATATGCAAGGGATGGATAAGACAATTCCCGAGCTCTTCGCAATGCTAAAGGCTGCGGAGGTAGGAATCAAGAAGGAGCATCAAGTGTTGATGGTCAACAAGACCACTAGTTTCAAGAAAAAGGGTAAAGGGAAGAAGGAGAACTTCAAAAAGAACAGCAAACACGTTGCTTCTCAAGTGAAGAAACCCAAGTCTGGACCTAAGCCTAAGACTGAGTGCTTCTACTGCAAAGGGACTGGTCATTGGAAGCGGAACTGCCCCAAGTATTTGGCGGAGAAGAAGGATGGCAAAGTGAAAGGTATATTTGATATACATGTTATTGATGTGTACCTTACTAATGCTCGCAGTAGCGCCCGGGTATTTGACATTGGTTCTGTTGCTAATATTTGCAACTCGAAACAAGGGCTACGGATTAAGCGAAGATTGGCTAAGGATGAGGTGACGATGCACGTGGGAAATGGTTCCGAAGTCGATGTGATCGCCGTCGGCACGCTACCTCTACATCTACCTTCGGGATTAGTTTTAGACCTGAATAATCGTTATTTGGTGCCAGCGTTAAGCATGAACATTATATCTGGATCTTGTTTGATGCGACACGGTTATTCATTTAAATCATAGAATAATGGTTGTTCTATTTATATGAGTAATATTTTTTATGGTCATGCACCCTTGATGAGTGGTCTATTTTTACTAAATCTTGATAGTAGTGATACACATATTCATAGTATTGAAGCCAAAAGATATAAGTTCAATAATGATAGTGCAACTTATTTGTGGCACTGCCGTTTAGGTCATATTGGTGTAAAGCGCATGAAGAAACTCCATTCTGATGGGCTTTTTTGGAATCACTTGATTATGAATCACTTGATGCTTGCGAACCATGCCTCATGGGCAAGATGACTAAGACTCCGTTCTCCAGAACAATGGAGCGAGCAACAGACTTGTTGGAAATAATACATACTGATGTATGCGGTCCGATGAGTGTTGATGCTCGCGGCGGGTATCGTTATTTTCAGACCTTCATAGATGATTTGAGCAGATATGGGTATATCTACTTGATGAAACATAAGTCTGAAACATTTGAAAAGTTCAAAGAATTTCAGAGTGAAGTGGAAAATTATCGTAACAAGAAAATAAAGTTTCTACGATCTGATCGTGGAGGAGAATATTTGAGTTACGAGTTTGGTCTTCATTTGAAACAATGCGGAATAGTTTCGCAACTCATGCCACCCGGAACACCACAGTGTAATGGTGTGTCCGAACGTCGTAATCGTACTTTATTAGATATGGTGCGATCTATGATGTCTCTTACTGATTTACCGCTATCGTTTTGGGGTTATGCTTTAGAGGCGGCTGCATTCACGTTAAATAGGGCACCATCTAAATCCGTTGAGACGACACCATATGAACTGTGGTTTGGCAAGAAACCCAAGTTGTCGTTTCTTAAAGTTTGGGGCTGCGATGCTTATGTGAAAAAGCTTCAACCTGATAAGCTCGAACCCAAATCGGAGAAATGTGTCTTCATAGGATACCCAAAGGAGACTATTGGGTACACCTTCTATCACAGATCCGAAGGCAAGATATTCGTTGCTAAGAATGAATCCTTTCTAGAGAAGGAGTTTCTCTCGAAAGAAGTGAGTGGGAGGAAAGTAGAACTTGATGAGGTAACTGTACCTACTCCCTTATTAGAAATTTGTTCATCACAGAAATCAGTTCCAGTGATTCCAACACCAGTAAGTGAGGAAGCTAATGATGATGATCATGAAACTTCTGATCAAATTACTACCTAACCTCGCAGGTCAACAGGAGTAAGATCCGCACTAGAGTGGTACGGTAATCCTGTTCTGGAAGTCATGTTACTTGACCACGACGAACCTATGAACTATGAGGAAGCGATGATGAGCCCAGATTCCGCAAAATGGCTTGAGGCCATGAAATCTGAGATGGGATCCATGTATGAGAACAAAGTGTGGACTTTGGTTGACTTGCCTGATGATCAGCAAGTCATAGAGAATAAATGGATTTTCAAGAAGAAGACTGACGCTGATGGTAATATTACTGTCTACAAAGCTCGACTTGTTGCGAAAGGTTTTCGACAAGTTCAAGGGGTTGACTATGATGAGACCTTCTCACCCGTAGTGATGCTTAAGTCCGTCCGAATCATGTTAGCAATTGTCGCATTTTTATGATTATGAAATTTGGCAAATGGATGTCAAAACTGCATTCCTTAATGGATATCTTAAAGAAGAGTTGTATATGATGCAACAAGAAAGTTTCGTCGATCCAAAAGGTGCTAACAAAGTGTGCAAGCTCCAGCGATCCATTTATGGACTGGTGCAAGCCTCTCGGAGTTGGAATATACGCTATGATAATGTGATCAAAGCATATGGTTTTATACAGACTTTTGGAGAAGCCTGTATTTACAAGAAAGTGAGTGGGAGCTCTGTAGCATTTCTGATATTATATGTGGATGACATATTGTTAATCGGAAATAATACTGAATTTCTGAATGGCATAAAAGGATACTTGAATAAGAATTTTTCAATGAAAGACCTCGGTGAAGCTGCTTATATATTAGGCATCAAGATCTATAGAGATAGATCAAGACGCTTAATTGGACTTTCACAAAGCACATACCTTGATAAAATTTTGAAGAAGTTCAAAATGGGTCTAGCAAAGAAAGGGTACTTGCCTGTGTTACAAGGTGTGAAGTTGAGTCAGACTCAATGCCCGACCACTGCAGAAGATAGAGAGAAGATGAAGGTCATTCCCTATGCTTCAGCCATAGGTTCTATCATGTATGCAATGTTGTGTACCAGACCAGATGTGTGCCTTGCTATTAGTTTAGCAGGGAGGTACCAAAGTAATCCAGGAGTGGATCACTAGACAGCGGTCAAGAACATCCTGACACACCTGAAAAGGACTAAGGATATGTTTCTCGTTTATGGAGGTGACAAAGAGCTCGTCGTAAACGGTTACGTCGATGCAAGCTTTGACACTGATCTGGATGACTCTAAGTCACAAACCGGATACATATTTTTATTGAATGGAGGAGCTGTCAGTTGGTGCAGTTCCAAGCAGAGCATCGTGGCGGGATCTACGTGTGAAGCGGAGTACATAGCTGCTTCGGAAGCAGCAAATGAAGGAATTTGGATGAAGGAGTTGATATACGATCTAGGTGTCATACCTAGTGCATCGGGTCCAATGAAAATCTTTTGTGACAATACTGGTGCAATTGCCTTGGCAAAGGAATCCAGATTTCACAAGATAACCAAGCACATCAAGAGACGCTTCAATTCCATCCGCGACCAAGTCAAGGAGGGAGACATAGAGATTTGCAAGATACATACGGATCTGAATGTTGCAGACCCATTGACTAAGCCTCTCTCACGAGCAAAACATGATCAGCACCTAGACTCCATGGGTGTTAGACTCATTACAATGTAATCTAGATTATTGACTCTAGTGAAAGTGGGAGACTGAAGAAATATGCCCTAGAGGCAATAATAAAGTTGTTATTTATATTTCCTTATATCATGATAAATGTTTATTATTCATGCTAGAATTGTATTAACCGGAAACTTAGTACATGTGTGAATACATAGACAAATAGAGTGTCACTAGTATGCGTCTACTTGACTAGCTCGTTAATCAAAGATGGTTAAGTTTCCTAGCCATGGACAAGAGCTGTCATTTGATGAACGGGATCACATCATTAGAGAATGATGTGATTGACTTGACCCATCTGTTAGCTTAGCACTATGATCGTTTAGTTTATTGCTATTGCTTTCTTCATAACTTATACATGTTCCTATGACTATGAGATTATGCAACTCCCGAATACCGCAGGAACACTTAGTGTGCTATCAAACGTCACAACGTAACTGGGTGATTATAAAGATGCTCTACAGGTGTCTCCGATGGTGTTTGTTGAGTTGGCATAGATCGAGATTAGGATTTGTCACTCCGATTGTCGGAGAGGTATCTCTGGGCCCTCTCGGTAATGCACATCACTATAAGCCTTGCAAGCAATGTGACTAATGAGTTAGTTATGGGATGATGCATTACGGAACAAGTAAAGAGACTTGCCGGTAACGAGATTGAACTAGGTATGATGATATCGACGATCGAATCTCGGGCAAGTAACATACCGATGACAAAGGGAACAACGTATGTTGTTATGCGGTTTGACCGATAAAGATCTTCGTAGAATATGTAGGAACCAGTATGAGCATCCAGGTTCCGCTATTAGTTATTGACCGGAAGTGAGTCTCGGTCATGTCTACATAGTTCTCGAACCCGTAGGGTCCGCACGCTTAACGTTCGATGACGATCGGTATTATGAGTTTATGTATTTTGATGTACCGAAGGTAGTTCGGAGTCCCGGATGTGATCACGGACATGACGAGGAGTCTCGAAATGGTCGATACATAAAGACTGATATATTGGAAGGCTATGTTTGGACACCAGAATTGTTTCGGATAAGTTCGGGCAATTACCGGAGTACCGGGGGGTTACCGGAACCCCCCGGGGAGTCAATGGGCCTTATTGGGCCTTAGTGGAAGAGTGGAGGAGGCGGCCAAGTGGGCCCCCCCAAGGCCAATCGTGTTTTGGTGATTGATGACAATGCTTTTGCGTACTAATCGTGTGCCTTGAGTTTCAGAGACGTTTCATCGCTAGGCACAAGACGGTTTGGTGCCCCTCGAAGATTATTGAAGACGGCGTTTTTCTACGTTTCTTTTTGGTGGATTTGAGTCGTAGGAAAGCCGTACTATTAAGAGGGGGTCCGCGTCAGAAAGGTTCGGGTGGAATCATCACATACACATTTTCTTCCTTGTCTCCACCTTTCCCGTGCACTTTGGAGCATCCTCCGTTTATCCTCTATGCATTATGCCTTGGTTGCTGATACTGGGCTTGCGGTAGTACTGCTCCCTGGAGCGGTAGTACCGCAGGCACCTGCGGTAGTACCGTACCTCGGCGCGGTAGTACCGCAGGAGCCCACGGTAGTACCGCTCCTCTGGAGTTGTAGTACCGTGGCCCCTAGGCCAAGTGCCGCTGCATTGCGGTAGTAGGGGCGGATGTAATTTTTTACATCCGCGCCTCCGCGGTAGTACCGCACCTTGTGCACGGTAGTACCGCGCGCGGCCTCACTCAGCTGCCACGCGATAGTACCGCTCCTCCAGCTGTAGTACCGTGTCGGATTTTTGCATCGTCTGATTTTCAGCGGCAGTAGGCACGGATGTATTTTTATTCATCCGCGCCCTTCCCAGGCTAGGCCATTCCTGCCTTGCGGTGTACCGCAAGGGGGAGCGGTAGTACCGCGCCTGCGGAAGTACCGTTCTCAGCCTCTGTGCTTCAGGCTTGTTCTAGCTCCTGCCGTTGCAGCGGTAGTACCGCGGTCTCTCGCGGTAGTACCGTTTGGCTGTGCGGTAGTACCGCTTGTCAGGGGCGGTAGGACCGCAAGTCGCGGGCTGGTTAGGTGGATAACGGTTGGATTTCGTTCTCAACTATAAAAGGGGTGTCTTCTTCCTCTAGTAGACCACCTCTTCCAACTCTAAGCTCCATTGTTGCTCCAAGCTCCATTTTCTCCTGATCTCACTCCCTAGCCAATCAAACTTGTTGATTTGCTCGGGAGTGGTTGAGAAGGCCCCGATCTACACTTCCACCAAGAGAAATTTGATTCCCCCCACTAATCCCTTGCGGATCTTGTTACTCTTGGGTGTTTGAGCACCCTAGATGGTTGAGGTCACCGCGAAGCCATAGTCCATTGTGGTGAAGCTTCGTGGTGTCGTTGGGAGCCTCCAATTAAGTTGTGGAGATTGCCCCAACCTTGTTTGTAAAGGTTCGGTCGCCGCCTCCAAGGGCACCAATAGTGGAATCATGGAATCTTGCATTGTGTGAGGGCGTGAGGAGAATACGGTGGCCCTAGTGGCTTCTTGGGGAGCATTGTGCCTCCACACTGCTCCAACGGAGACGTACTTCCTCTCAAAGGGAAGGAACTTCGATAACACATCCTCGTCTTCACCGGCTCCACTCTTGGTTATCTCGTGTCTTTACTTGTGCAAGCTTATTTGTGCTATATCTCTTGCTTGCTTGTGTGCTTATTGTTGTTGCATCATATAGGTTGCTCACCTAGTTGCATATCTAGACAACCTACTTTGATGCAAAGTTTAAATTGGTAAAGAAAAGCAAAAAATTGTTAGTTGCCTATTCACCCCCCCCCTCTAGTCAACTATATCGATCCTTTCAATTGGTATCAGAGCCTCGTCTCTTTATTAAGGACTTTACCGTCCGAAGAGTATGGTTGACGTCGTAGAAGGTGTGGAGGAGCACTCCGGTGCGAATCCGGTCTCTTCTACGGGAGATGGGGGAACCGCGGTCTCTCGTGAGGAATTCAATGTGGCGTTGGACACATTGAAAACCTCCATGACGACCGAGGTCGAAAGCATGTTTAATAAAATTCTTAGAAGGGCTTAAACTTTCCACCGCACCGTTGAAAGTGGGTGATCCCGCCAACAAGGTGATGGATGCTACCTCCGACATGGGGGAAGCTACTAGTGAGAAAGCCCCTTCTTCTAGTGGTAAAAATGGCACCGGCATCTTTGCCCATGTGGAACCTCCACTTGTCTATGGTGGACCGCTTCCTTCCACTCATTTGAATCATGCCGGCCCGGCCCCTAAGATTGAGAAGAATGTAGCATTTGATTCTTGGGTCTATCGTTTTAAGCGTCATTTAAATCATGTGAACACTAACCTTTGGAGAATCATTGAAGAAGGTTTCTATCCGCATGATCGAAGTAACTTCACTCCTAGAGAAGCCGTGGACAATCAATTCAATGAGAATGCTCTCTTCATCATCCAAGAAGCAATCCCACCCGAAGATCTTCCTCATCTCCGGCCCTACTCCATGGCCAAAGATGCTTGGCACCAAGTGGTTTCCCTCTATCGGGGAAGCGCAAGCATTCAACGCTCCAACTATGAAGTGGTGCAAGATGAGGCCGATGAGTTTGCAATGAAAGAAGATGAAGAACCTCATGAGCTTTATCAGAGGGTAACGAAACTCGCGGTCTCTCTCCGAGATCATGGAAGTAAGGATACGGATGACAATTGGATCAAGCGCAAATTCCTCAAAGCAATGATGCCCTACCACAAAGCCATGTCCTCCGTCATTCGTCAAAGGCCGGACTTCCACACCCTGTCCTCAAGTGAAGTGTTGGATGAGTTCATTGCTATGAGCACCTTGGACAAGACCGCCGATAATGCGGTACTTCGCTCTCAAAGAGTTAAGAAGCCCAACCTTGCTCTAAAGGCCAAGGTTAGTATGGAGGAAGAGGACGAGGAGGAAGAAGAGGAGAGCAACCTCGAAGATACGAAGTATGCCTATCATGAACACATGGCGCTTGCTTCAAGGCAATTTTGGATCAAGAAGAACTCAAGGCCCAACTTCAACAAGAACAATTCAAGTGGCGCAAAGGGCAAGCAACGAGTGAGGACTTGTTTCAATTGTGGCAATGTGAGCCACTTTGTTGCGGAGTGCCCTTATGAGAAGAGGGAAGACAATGGTGGCAAGCTCATCCGAAAGGACAAGGCCAAGTCGTTCCCCAACAAGAGCAACTTCACCAAGAAGACTCCTCCCAAGGCATTGGTGGTACAAGAAGAGTACAATGAGGATGATGACGATGAGGAAGATGGTGAGTCGGTTGCCATGGCCTCCGTTGCCATTGCGACGACTCCACAGGTGTCTCTCTTTGACTCACCCAATGAGAACATCACCGCCAAGTGCCTCATGGCTAAAGCCACCAACAAGGTAACCCCCAACATCAAAACTACCATCATTAATCATCCTTCTTCGGATAGCATTGATGAACATGAGGGGACAAATGTGGAGGAGAATGAGTTTGAGACCTTTATGGGTAAACTCAAGGGTAAATCCAAGAAGCACTTTGTTGCTCTCTTGGAACAACTTGGTGAAGCCAATGACATGATCGAGGCTCACGAAGATACCATCTCTAAGATGGAGGGGCATAGTCGGGACTATGCTGATGAGATTTTGGATCTTTCCAATGCTCTTGACGAAGAGCGTGGTCTTCGTTTGGCTCTTGAGGAGTCACACAACGATGATCATGCTAAGTTAAAGAAAGACCTTGATCATGCTCTTGTTGTTTCTCGTGTGCTAAACTCTGAGAAGGCAAAGCTTGGGGTTGATCTTGCTAGACTCAAAGAGGAGTTTTACATTCTCGACAAGGCTCACAAAGTCTTGAAGGGTGTTCATGCTAGCCTCAAGGAGTCTCATGATCAACTCCAAGTGAAGCTAACCAAGGAGAAAGCCACCTTTCCTCATATGGTGTTAATTGATAATGCAAATGCTACTAACCCGTGTTGTGAGCATGTGCATCTTGTTGAGGAGAATGCTAAGTTGAAGGAGCAACTTTAGAAAGGCCTTGTGTCATGCATACAAGGTGAGAAGAACCTCAACGACCTTTTAAGCAATCAAAAGGAAGTTGTGGCCAAGGAGGGGATTGGGTTCGCACCCAAGCCCAAGAACAAGAAGAAGAATGTCAAGACCAAACGACCTCCTCCACTCAAGCAAACTATTGTGAAGGAGGGAGAGGGTGCTTCCAAGGAGAAGAAGAACAATGCGAAGGGTGGCGATGTCAAGAAGGGCAATGCCACCCCTCCCAACAAAGCCGGCGACTTTAACCCTTCTTATGTGTTATGCCGTGCTAGTGATGGGCATGTTTATGCCAAATTTGTTGGTTCTCCTCATGAGTATATTGAATGGTCTATTTGGGTTCCTAAGACCCTTGTTACTAACATCAAAGGACCCATTACAAAATGGGTACCTAAAACCAAGCATTGATCTCTTGTAGGTGTTTGCTTCTGGTGGGGGATCATGGTTGCTCGATAGTGGAGCTACAAATCATATGACTGGAAGCAAGGACTTGGTGGTGGACGTGCACAAGATTCCATCTATGCCCACCAATGTCGAGTGGGGTGATGCCTCGTCTTCTAAGGTATTGGGACTCGGCAAAGTTGTCATTTCTCATGATCTCACGATCGAGAAGGTCATGCTTGTTGAGTCCCTTGCATACAATTTACTTTCCGTTCGTCAACTTGCAATCATGGGCTTTGCCACTTTCTTTGATATTGATACCGTGGCCCTCTTGTGGAGCAAGACTCTTAAAGTAGCCTTTGTTGGGCATGTCGAGAACGGTCTCTATGTGATTAACTTTTCGGAGCGACCCACTAAGACCACGACATGCCTAATGGCTAAAGTTGACGTGGGATGGCTTTGGCATTGCCGTTTAGCCCATGTCAATATGAGATCTTTGCAAAGTCTTCTCAAGGGGGACCATGTCCGTGGACTAACGAATGTTAGTTTTGCTAAAGATCGTGCCTGCAGTGCTTGTATCGAAGGAAAGCTACATGAGAAGGCTCACCCTCCCACGACTATCATTTACTCGAAGAGGCCTTTGGAGCTCCTTCATTTGGATCTCTTTGGGCCTCCATCCTTTGATAGTCTTGGGGGTAGAAAGTATTGCTTGGTGATTGTGGATGACTATTCAAGATACACTTGGGTGTATTTCTTCAAGAGGAAGAGCGAGACCCAACAAACCGTCATTGACTTTGCAAATGAAGCCCAGCGTCAACACAATGCAAAGATCTTGACAATATGAAGTGACAACGGCACCGAGTTCAAGAACTACACCTTGGATGAGTTTCTTAGTGATGAGGGGATCAAGCATCAATATTCCGCACCTTACACCCCTCAACAAAACGGTGTTGCGGAGAGGAAGAACCGGACGTTGATGGATGCGGCAAGGACCATGATGGCGGAGTTCAAGTCTCCATACAACTTTTGGGCCGAAGCCATCAACACCGCGTGTCATGCATCCAATCGGCTCTACCTCCGTAAGGGTTTGAACAAGACTCCATACGAAATACTCACCGGTAACAAGCCCAACCTCAAGTACTTTCGGGTGTTCGGGTGTACGTGTTTCATTCTCAAGAAAGGTGTTCGGTTGTCTAAATTTGAGGCTAGAGCTTATGAGGGCATATTTGTTGGTTATGATACAAACTCTCATGCTTACCGTGTCCTCAATAAATCCACGGGACTTATTGAGGAGACATGTAACATGGAGTTTGATGAGAATAACGGCACCCAAGTGGAGCAAAGTGGCACTTGTGATGTAGGTGATGAAATTCCTCCCCAAGCCATAAGAAGAATGGGTGTTGGTTTTATCCTACCCATTGAGGAACCCCTTGTGGCCGAAGGAGAAGGACAATGCTCCACTGAAGTGGAGCCATCACCAACCCAAGGCCCACACGCTTCCGAAGAACAAAGTGAAGGCCCTCAACCTCATGAACAAGACCAAGGGCAAGATCATCCTCAAGACGGTGTTGATACACCAAGTGATGCCCAAGCTCAAGTTCTCTCCTCCAAGCAAGTTCAATATCAAGAACAAGCTCAAGACGGTGCTCAAGATGATCAAGTGACCGCTCCTCAATTCACCACCGAGGAGGAATTGGAGCGTCGTGCCGCCAAGATTGCTTCCAAGCTCTCCACCAAGGGTCATCTCGTGAAGAATGTACTTGTAAGAATTCAAAAGGGGGTAGGCACTCGTAGACAATTGGCAAACTATTGTGAACATCACGTGTTTGTCTCTTGTGTTGAACCCCAAAAGGTATATGAAGCACTCGAAGATCCGGATTGGCTTAATGCCATGCATGAAGAACTCAACAACTTCGAGTACAACAAGGTGTGGAGATTGGTGCCAAGGCCAACGGGGAACCACAATGTCATTGGAACCAAGTGGATATTCAAGAACAAGCAAGATGCTCATGGGACCATCATTCGCAACAAGGCAAGATTGGTGGCACAAGGCTACTCCCAAGTCGAGGGTATCGACTACGGTGAAACCTTTGCCCCCGTTGCTCGCCTTGAAACCATTCGTTTGTTGATTGCTTATGCTTCTCATCACAACTTTAAGTTGCAACAAATGGATGTGAAGAGTGCTTTTCTTAATGGTCCTATTAATGAGTTGGTCTATGTCAAGCAACCCCCCGGGTTCGAGGATCCCTACTTTCTCGATCATGTGTATCAACTCGATAAGGCACTCTATGGGCTTAAACAAGCCCCACGTGCGTGGTATGGCCACCTTACCGAGTTGCTACAAGATCATGGGTTTGAAGTTGGGCTAATCGACCCCACTCTTTTTACTAAGAAGGTCAAAGGGGAGTTGTTTGTATGCCAACTATATGTTGATGACATTATCTTTGGTTCCCCTAACAAAGCTTTCAATGAGGATTTCGCCGCTCTCATGACCTCAAAATTCAAAATGTCTTCCATGGGAGAGTTGAAGTTCTTTCTAGGGTTCGAAGTGAAGCAAAGAAGAGAAGGAACCTTCATCAACCAAGCCAAATACACTCAAGACATGCTCAAGAGATTCAAGCTAAGTGATGTCAAGCTGGCTTCCACTCCAATGCCCACCAAGTGCCAACTTGACATCGATCCCAATGGTAAAGCGGTGGATCAAAAGGTATATCGCTCCATGATTGGATCCTTGCTTTATCTTTGTGCATCTAGACCGGATATCATGTTGAGTGTGGGAATTTGTGCACGGTTTCAAGCCGCACCTAAGGAAAGCCACTTTGTGGCGGTCAAGCGAATCTTTCGATATTTGGCTCATACCCCAAACTTTGGCTTATGGTACCCAAGAGGAGCAAACTTCAAGCTTGTAGGGTATTCGGACTTCGATTGGGCGGGAGACAAAGTGGATAGGAAGTCCACTTCCGGAGGGTGCCAATTCCTTGGTTGCTCTTTGGTAAGTTGGTCTTCCAAAAAGCAAAGTTGTGTGTCTCTCTCGTCCACCGAAGTGGAGTATGTGGCAGCCGGTAGTTGTTGTGCACAACTCTTATGGATGAGGCAAACTTTAAAGGATTACGGTGTCATTTGTGACAAAGTGCCTCTTTGGTGTGACAATGAAAGTGCCATCAAGATTTCTCTCAACCCGGTGCAACACTTCAAGACGAAGCATATTGAGATTTGGTATCACTTCATCTGGGATCACATTAGACGAGGGGAGATCGAGCTCAACTACGTCAACACTCATGATAACCTTGCAGATATTTTCACGAAGTCATTGGATGAAGCAAGATTTCGCGAGTTAAGGCATGAGCTAAATGTCATTGATTCGAGCAATGTTGCTTGAACCCTTGCACACCCCACCATACTCAACTTGTTGTCTTGTTTAGATGTAGGCATGGACATAGGGGGAGTGTTGTTCTCTCAATGAGCTCTCCCTCCCCCCATTATGCATAAATTGATCAACTCTTTCACATTAGCCATTTTTTATGGTACTTGTGCTTCAAAGACGAGTTTTGGTCATGGGCCCAAGGATAATTCTTCGCGGTGCCATACCAAGTGACTCAAACATAGGTGGCTCCGGCCACCGCCCTCTCTTTAGAGAGATGGTGTCTCTAGGTTGAGTCTTGTTGTCTTTTTCCCCTCTCTCTTCATGTTGAGCGTGTGCTTGTGGTGTCTCGTTTGTTTGAAGTTTCCATGCAAAGACCTCTGTTTCTTTATGTTTGAAACGTGCTTTTTCTTGAGATCACGGTACTACCGCGGCCTGCCACGGTACTACCGCGTGTAGAGAGCACGGTACTACTGCACCCAGCGCGGCAGTAATTTTTTACTGCCGCCTGGGAGAGCGGCACTACCGCTTTGGTGCGGCTCTTCTGCCCGAGCGGTAGTACCGCGATGAAGCGCGGTACTACCGCGCTAACGAGAACGCGTGGGGGTTATGACTCGGGCAAGGGAGTTCCAACTCCCCATACCCATTCATTTATCTCTCATCCCCGCCGCCTCTCTCTCTCGCTCGCTCAAGAACGGCGCCGGAGACCCTCGCCGGATCTCCGTCTCCGGCCACTCTCCTCGGATTCCGACCGGTGGGATCGTTCCCCACCACTTCCTCTTGCCATGGACCAAGGTTTCTCCCCAACTCCCTCTCTCTTTTGGTTGTTCTTTTGCCTCTAGGTTTTTGGGGAGATGCATGTGTTCTTGAGATTTTAGGCCAAATCTATGCAAGAGTAGGATGTAGGAGAGTAGTGTTGCGTAGAAATTATACTTGATATGTTGTCCCGTGGTAGATTTGATCAATCGTAGTACCGCCGCGTTTTCGCGGTCTTTCTCAGATTCAAAATGGTTTGGATCTGCCGCCGTGCGGTACTACCGCATCTCCTGTGCGGTACTACCGCCCGTTAGGTGCGGTACTACCGCACGTGGTGTGGTACTAAGATCCTACTACCGCTCCAAGCCCCGGTACTACCGTGTCTTCACACGGTACTATCGCGACTAGGAGCGGTACTAAAATTTTAGTACCGCGTGACCTGGCAGTACTACCGTTGTTGTCCAATCTTCTTTGTGGCAATTACCACGTATGCTTTCTACTTGTTTCCCTTGTTTTGCTAAGGTCTTTGCATTGATTCTTTTCGCTCTTTGTGTGTGCTTTTGCTTTGTGTCTTAGGTGGTGGCTCCGGTGCCCCTGCTCGCCGTTCCAATCCCAGTCGTGACACAGGCTCCAAGCGACTGCGCAATCAAGATGAAGCACCAGAGGGCTCCAGTGCCCCCAAGTGCAATGTCAAGACCTCAGCTAGCAAGTACAAGGAACTTGCTAAGGGCATCAACGAGATTCCACTTTCTGAGTTTATCCCTCGCAGGCAGATCAACCCATATGTGAATGCCCGTGCTATCTTCAGAGGCAATGACTTGTTTTGGACCAAGCAGCAGACTCTCATTTATGTGGATGTGATCAAGGCCAAGCAAAACACCTACGTGGATGTCAAGTGGATTGACATGAATCACATGAGGAAGGACAAGTATCGTGAGTACTTTGGGGAGGCTCTGGATTTGGTGGAGCAGTTTGGTATTGAACATGTGATCTCCTTCCATCTGGACTATGACCCTGAGCTTATCTGTCAGTTCTTTGCCTCAGTTCACTTTCACCCTGGGGAGGAGCGGAGGATGACTTGGATGACCAATGGTCGTCAGTTGACTGCTACCTGGAAGGATTTCATGGATCTGCTACAGGTTCCGGATGACGGGCTCACCACTCCCGTAGGTGTTCGCCCTCATGCCAACCCTGAGTCCGCAAGCAAGAACAGGCTCCAGCAGTACTATGTTGAGAAGGTGCTTCCCAATGGCAAGTCGACGTTCTGTTTCCTCGCATTGGCGACAAGGACAAGGTACATGCCTATCTGGTGGATATGATGCTCCTGTGCGAGGAGGCACGTGTGTCTCAGACTCAACCACTTGATATCTCACACATCATGTGGTGTGAGCTTCTGTTCGCGGTGTTCAACCACAAGGTGCCTATCTATGGACCGTACCTGTTTCTGTTGATCTCCAAGACTTGGTAGCAGCTGTTCCCTGGTGATGAGTTACTTGCTCCCGACTGGATTCAGCATGAGTCCATCAGTCTCCGTGTCAAGCCCAAGTGGGCCAACACTACTACTCGTGCTGAGGCGTCTGCTGCTAGGAGGGCTGTTGTGACGGAAATATGCCCTAGAGGCAATAATAAAGTATTATTTATTTCCTTATATCATGATAAATGTTTATTATTCATGCTAGAATTGTATTAACCGGAAACATAATACATGTGTGAATACATAGACAAACAGTGTGTCACTAGTATGCCTCTACTTGACTAGCTCGTTAATCAAAGATGGTTATGTTTCCTAGCCATAGACATGAGTTGTCATTTGATTAACGGGATCACCTCATTAGGAGAATGACATGATTGACTTGACCCATTCCGTTAGCTTAGCACTCGATCGTTTAGTATGTTGCTATTGCTTTCTTCATGACTTATACATGTTCCTATGACCATGAGATTATGCAACTCCCGTTTACCGGAGGAACACTTTGTGTGCTACCAAACGTCACAACGTAACTGGGTGATTATAAAGGTGCTCTACAGGTGTCTCCAAAGGTACTTGTTGGGTTGGCGTATTTCGAGATTAGGATTTGTCACTCCGATTGTCGGAGAGGTATCTCTGGGCCCACTCGGTAATGCACATCACTATAAGCCTTGCAAGCATTGTGACTAATGAGTTAGTTGCGGGATGATGTATTACGGAACGAGTAAAGAGACTTGCCGGTAACGAGATTGAACTAGGTATCGAGATACCGACGATCGAATCTCGGGCAAGTAACATACCGATGACAAAGGGAACAACGTATGTTGTTATGCGGTCTGACCGATGAAGATCTTCGTAGAATATGTAGGAACCAATATGAGCATCCAGGTTCCGCTATTGGTTATTGACCGGAGAGGTGTCTCGGTCATGTCTACATAGTTCTCGAACCCGTAGGGTCCGCACGCTTAACGTTACGATGACAGTTATATTATGAGTTTATATGTTTTGATGTACCGAAGGTTGTTCGGAGTCCCGGATGTGATCACGGACATGACGAGGAGTCTCGAAATGGTCGAGACATAAAGATTGATATATTGGACGACTATATTCGGACACCGGAAGTGTTCCGGAGAAGTTTCGGATAAAACCGGAGTGCCAGAGGGGTTACTAGAACCCCCCGGGGAAGTATTGGGCCTTAGTGGGCCTGAGGGGAGAGAGAGGGAGCAGCCCAGGAGGTGGCGCGCCCCCTCCCATGAGGAGTCTGAATTGGACTAGGGGAGGGGGGCGCGGCCCCTCTTTCCCTCTCCCTCTCCCTCTCTTTCCTTCCGCCTTCTCTCTTCCTAGTTGGACTAGGAAAGGGGAGTCCTATTCCTACTAGGAGGAGGACTCCCCCCCTCCTTGGCGCGCCCCAAGGGCCGGCCGGCCTCCCCCTTGCTCCTTTATATACGGGGGCAGGGGGCACCTCTGAACACACAATTGATCTACGATCTTTTAGCCGTGTGCGGTGCCCCCCTCCACCATATTTCACCTCGATAATATCGTTGCGGAGCTTAGGCGAAGCCCTGCGTCGGTAGAACATCATCATCGTCACCACGCCGTCGTGCTGACGAAACTCTCCCTCAACACTCGGCTGGATCAGAGTTCGAGGGACGTCATCGAGCTGAACGTGTGCTGAACTCGGAGGTGCCGTGCGTTCGGTACTTGATCGGTCGGATCGTGAAGACGTACGACTACATCAACCGCGTTGTGATAACGCTTCCGCTTTCGGTCTACGAGGGTACGTGGACAACACTCTCCCCTCTCGTTGCTATGCATCACCATGATCTTGTGTGTGCGTATGATTTTTTTTGAAATTACTACGTTTCCCAACAGTGGTATCAAAGCCTGGTTTTATGCGTTGATGCTATGCACGAGTAGAACACAAGTGAGTTGTGGGCGATATAAGTCATACTGCTTACCAGCATGTCATACTTTGGTTCGGCGGTATTGTGAGATGAAGCGGCCCGGACCGACATTACGCGTACGCTTACGCGAGACTGGTTTCACCGTTGCGAGCACTCGTTGCTTAAAGGTGACTGGCGGGTGTCTGTCTCTCTCACTTTAGTTGAACCGAGTGTGGCTACGCCCGGTCCTTGCGAAGGTTAAAACAGCACCAACTTGACAAACTATCGTTGTGGTTTTGATGCGTAGGTAAGAACGGTTCTTGCTAAGCCCGTAGCAGCCACGTAAGACTTGCAACAACAAAGTAGAGGACGTCTAACTTGTTTTTGCAGGGCATGTTGTGATGTGATATGGTCAAGACATGATGCTATATTTTATTGTATGAGATGATCATGTTTTGTAACCGAGTTATCGGCAACTGGCAGGAGCCATATGGTTGTCGCTTTATTGTATGCAATGCAATCGCCATGTAATTGTTTTACTTTATCACTAAGCGGTAGCGATAGTCGTAAAAGCAATAAGTTGGCGAGACGACAACGATACTACGATGGAGATCAAGGTGTCGCGCCGGTGACGATGGTGATCATGACGGTGCTTCGGAGATGGAGATCACAAGCACAAGATGATGATGGCCATATCATATCACTTATATTGATTGCATGTGATGTTAATCTTTTATGCATCTTATCTTGCTTTGATTGACGGTAGCATTATAAGATGATCTTTCACTAAAATTTCAAGATAAAAGTGTTCTCCCTGAGTATGCACCGTTGCGAAAGTTCTTCGTGCTGAGACACCACATGATGATCGGGTGTGATAGGCTCTACGTTCAAATACAACGGGTGCAAAACAGTTGCACACGCGGAATACTCAGGTTAAACTTGACGATCCTAGCATATGCAGATATGGCCTCGGAACACGGAGACCGAAAGGTCGAGCGTGAATCATATAGTAGATATGATCAACATAGTGATGTTCACCATTGAAACTACTCCATCTCACGTGATGATCGGACATGGTTTAGTTGATTTGGATCACGTAATCACTTAGATGATTAGAGGGATGTCTATCTAAGTGGGAGTTCTTAAGTAATATGATTAATTGAACTTGAATTTATCATGAACTTAGTACCTGATAGTATCTTGCTTGTCTATGTTAATTGTAGATAAATGGCCCGTGCTGTTGTTCCGTTGAATTTTAATGCGTTCCTTGAGAAAGCAAAGTTGAAAGATGATGGTAGCAATTACACGGACTGGGTCCGTAACTTGAGGATTATCCTCATTGCTGCATAGAAGAATTACGTCCTGGAAGCACCGCTAGGTGCCAGGCCTCCTGCAAGAGCAACACCAGAAGTTATGAACATCTGGCAGAGCAAAGCTGATGACTACTCGATAGTTCAGTGTGCCATGCTTTACGGCTTAGAACCGGGTCTTCAACGACGTTTTGAACGTCATGGAGCATATGAGATGTTCTAGGAGTTGAAGTTAATATTTCAAGCAAATGCCTGGATTGAGAGATATGAAGTCTCCAATAAGTTCTACAGCTGCAAGATGGAAGAGAATAGTTCTGTCAGTGAGCATATACTCAAAATGTCTGGGTATAATAATCACTTGATTCAACTAGGAGTTAATCTTCCGGATGATAGCGTCATTGACAGAATTCTTCAATCACTGCCACCAAGCTACAAGAGCTTCGTGATGAACTATAACATGCAAGGGATGGATAAGACAATTCCCGAGCTCTTCGCAATGCTAAAGGCAGCGGAGGTAGAAATCAAAAAGGAGCATCAAGTGTTGATGGTCAGTAAAACCACTAGTTTCAAGAAAAAGGGCAAAGGGAAGAAGAAGGGGAACTTCAAGAAGAACGGCAAGCAAGTTGCTGTTCAGGAGAAGAAATCCAAGTCTGGACCTAAGCCTGAAACTGAGTGCTTCTACTGCAAGCAGACTGGTCACTGGAAGCGGAATTGCCCCAAGTATTTGGCGGATAAGAAGGATGGCAAGGTTAACAAAGGTATATGTGATATACATGTTATTGATGTGTACCTTACTAATGCTCACAGTAGCACCTGGGTATTTGATACTGGTTCTGTTGCTAATATTTGCAACTCGAAATAGGGGCTACGGATTAAGCGAAGATTGGCTAAGGACGAGGTGACGATGCGCGTGGGAAATGGTTCCAAAGTCGATGTGATCGCCGTCGGCACGCTACCTCTACATCTACCTTCGGGATTAGTATTAGACCTAAATAATTGTTATTTGGTGCCAGCGTTGAGCATGAACATTATATCTGGATCTTGTTTGATGCGAGACGGTTATTCATTTAAATCAGAGAATAATGGTTGTTCTATTTATATGAATAATATCTTTTATCGTCATGCACCCTTGAAGAGTGGTCTATTTTTAATGAATCTCGATAGTAGTGACACACATATTCATAATGTCGAAGCCAAAAGATGCAGAGTTGATAATGACAGTGCAACTTATTTGTGGCACTGCCGTTTAGGTCATATCGGTGTAAAGCGCATGAAGAAACTCCATACTGATTGACTTTTGGAATCACTTGATTATGAATCACTTGGTACTTGCGAACCGTGCCTCATGGGCAAGATGACTAAAACACCGTTCTCCGGAACTATGGAGAGATCAACAGATTTATTGGAAATCATACATACAGATGTATGTGGTCCGATGAATATTGAGGCTCGTGGCGGATATCGTTATTTTCTCACATTCACAGATGATTTGAGCATATATGGGTATATCTACTTAATGAAACATAAGTCTGAAACATTTGAAAAGTTCAAAGAATTTCAGAGTGAAGTTGAAAATCATCGTAACAAGAAAATAAAGTTTCTACGATCAGATCGTGGAGGAGAATATTTGAGTTACGAGTTTGGCCTACATTTGAAACAATGTGGAATAGTTTCACAACTCACGCCACCCGGAACACCACAGCGTAATGGTGTGTCCAAACGTCGTAATCGTACTTTATTAGATATGGTGTGATCTATGATGTCTCTTACTGATTTACCGCTATCATTTTGGGGTTATGCTTTAGAGACGGCTGCATTCACTCTAAATAGGACACCATCGAAATCCGTTGAGACGACGCCTTATGAACTATGGTTTGGCAAGAAACCAAAGTTGTCGTATCTTAAAGTTTGGGGTTGCGATGCTTATGTGAAGAAACTTCAACCTGATAAGCTCGAACCTAAATCGGAGAAATGTGTCTTCATAGGATACCCAGAGGAGACTGTTGGGTACACCTTCTATCACAGATCCGAAGGCAAGATATTCGTTGCTAAGAATGGATCCTTTCTAGAGAAGGAGTTTCTCTCGAAAGAAGTGAGTGGGAGGAAAGTAGAACTTGATGAGGTAACTGTACGTGCTCCCTTATTGGAAAGTAGATCATCACAGAAATCAGTTTCTGCGACACCTACACCAATTAGTGAGGAAGTTAATGATAATGATCATGAAACTTCAGATCAAGTTATTACTGAACCTCGTAGGTCAACTAGATCAAGATCTGCACCAGAGTGGTACGGTAATCCTGTTCTGGAGGTTATGTTACTAGACCATGACGAACCTACGAACTATGAAGAAGCGATGGTGAGCCCAGATTCCGCAAAATGGCTTGAAGCCATGAAATCCGAGATGGGATCCATGTATGACAACAAAGTATGGACTTTGGTTGACTTGCCCGATGGTCGGCAAGCCATTGAAAATAAATGGATCTTCAAGAAGAAGACTGGCGCTGATGGTAATGTTACTGTCTATAAAGCTCGACTTGTTGCGAAAGGTTTTCGACAAGTTCAAGGGATTGACTACGATGAGACCTTCTCACCCGTAGCGATGCTTAAGTCTGTCCGAATCATGTTAGCAATTGCCGCATTTTATGATTATAAAATTTGGCAAATGGATGTCAAAACTGCATTCCTGAATGGATTTCTGGAAGAAGAGTTGTATATGATGCAACCGGAAGGTTTTGTCGATCCAAAGGGAGCTAACAAAGTGTGCAAGCTCCAGCGATCCATTTATGGACTGGTGCAAGCCTCTCGGAGTTGGAATAAACGCTTTGATAGTGTGATCAAAGCATTTGGTTTTATACAGACTTTTGGAGAAGCTTGTATTTACAAGAAAGTGAGTGGGAGCTCAGTAGCTTTTCTGATATTATATGTGGATGACATATTGCTGATTGGAAATGATATAGAATTTCTGGATAGCATAAAGGGATACTTGAATAAGAGTTTTTCAATGAAAGACCTCGGTGAAGCTGCATATATATTAGGCATTAAGATCTATGAGATAGATCAAGACGCTTAATTGGACTTTCACAAAGCACATACCTTGACAAAGTTTTGAAGAAGTTCAAAATGGATCAAGCAAAGAAAGGGTTCTTGCCTGTACTACAAGGTGTGAGATTGAGTAAGACTCAATGCCCGACCACTGCAGAAGATAGAGAGAAGATGAAAGATGTTCCCTATGCTTCAGCCATAGGCTCTATCATGTATGCAATGCTGTGTACAACACCTGATGTGTGCCTTGCTATAAGTTTAGCAGGGAGGTACCAAAGTAATCCAGGAGTGGATCACTGGACAGCGGTCAAGAACATCCTGAAATACCTGAAAAGGACTAAGGATATGTTTCTCGTTTATGGAGGTGACAAAGAGCTCATCGTAAGTGGTTACGTTGATGCAAGTTTTGACACTGATCCGGACGATTCTAAATCGCAAACCGGATACGTATTTACATTGAACGGTGGAGCTGTCAGTTGGTGCAGTTCTAAGCAAAGTGTCGTGGCGGGATCTACGTGTGAAGCGGAGTACATAGCTGCTTCGGAAGCAGCAAATGAAGGAGTCTGGATGAAGGAGTTCATATCCGATCTAGGTGTCATACCTAGTGCATCGGGACCAATGAAAATCTTTTGTGACAATACTGGTGCAATTGCCTTAGCAAAGGAATCTAGATTTCACAAGAGAACCAAACACATCAAAAGACGCTTCAATTCCATCCGGGATTTAGTCCAGGTGGGAGACATAGAATTTTGCAAGATACATACGGATCTGAATGTTGCAGGCCCGTTGACTAAGCCTCTTCCACGAGCAAAACATGATCAGCACCAAGACTCCATGGGTGTAAGAATCATTACTGTGTAATCTAGATTATTGACTCTAGTGCAAGTGGGAGACTGAAGGAAATATGCCCTAGAGGCAATAATAAAGTATTATTTATTTCCTTATATCATGATAAATGTTTATTATTCATGCTAGAATTGTATTAACCGGAAACATAATACATGTGTGAATACATAGACAAACAGTGTGTCACTAGTATGCCTCTACTTGACTAGCTCGTTAATCAAAGATGGTTATGTTTCCTAGCCATAGACATGAGTTGTCATTTGATTAACGGGATCACCTCATTAGGAGAATGACGTGATTGACTTGACCCATTCCGTTAGCTTAGCACTCGATCGTTTAGTATGTTGCTATTGCTTTCTTCATGACTTATACATGTTCCTATGAC
>NC_057808.1:210939172-210955884 GCF_018294505.1 Triticum aestivum
GAGATACCGACGATCGAATCTCGGGCAAGTAACATACCGATGACAAAGGGAACAACGTATGTTGTTATGCGGTCTGACCGATAAAGATCTTCGTAGAATATGTAGGAACCAATATGAGCATCTAGGTTCCGCTATTGGTTATTGACCGGAGAGGTGTCTCGGTCATGTCTACATAGTTCTCGAACCCGTAGGGTCCGCACGCTTAACGTTACGATGACAGTTATATTATGAGTTTATATGTTTTGATGTACCGAAGGTTGTTCGGAGTCCCGGATGTGATCACGGACATGACGAGGAGTCTCGAAATGGTCGAGACATAAAGATTGATATATTGGACGACTATATTCGGACACCGGAAGTGTTCCGGAGAAGTTTCGGATAAAACCGGAGTGCCGGAGGGGTTACCGGAACCCCCCGGGGAAGTATTGGGCCTTAGTGGGCCTGAGGGGAGAGAGAGGGCAGCAGCCCAGGAGGTGGCGCGCCCCCTCCCACGAGGAGTCTGAATTGGACTAGGGGAGGGGGGCGCGGCCCCTCTTTCCCTCTCCCTCTCCCTCTCTTTCCTTCCGCCTTCTCTCTTCCTAGTTGGACTAGGAAAGGGGAGTCCTACTCCTACTAGGAGGAGGACTCCCCCCCTCCTTGGCGCGCCCCAAGGGCCGGCCGGCCTCCCCCTTGCTCCTTTATATACGGGGGCAGGGGGCACCTCTGAACACACAATTGATCTACGATCTTTTAGCCGTGTGCGGTGCCCCCCTCCACCATATTACACCTCGATAATATCGTTGCGGAGCTTAGGCGAAGCCCTGCGTCGATAGAACATCATCATCGTCACCACGCCGTCGTGCTGACGAAATTCTCCCTCAACACTCGGCTGGATCGGAGTTCGAGGGACGTCATCGAGCTGAACGTGTGCTGAAGTCGGAGGTGCCGTGCGTTCGGTACTTGATCGGTCGGATCGTGAAGACGTACGACTACATCAACCGCGTTGTGATAACGCTTCCGCTTTCGGTCTACGAGGGTACGTGGACAACACTCTCCCCTCTCGTTGCTATGCATCACCATGATCTTGCGTGTGCGTAGGATTTTTTTTGAAATTACTACGTTTCCCAACATGTTGATGAGGAGGAGGCTGAGGTAGAGGATGTTGCTGACGACCATGCTGCTGGGTATACCCATCGTTCCTCTGAGCCCTCATGGGCCAAGAAGCTGAAGGACAAGATGAAGACTCTGTTCTGCATGTAGGCAAAGGGGCAGTACAGGACTCACGTTGCCTCCAAGGAGGCTCGCCGCCGCGACAAGAGGAGCATGAAGGTTTTTGGTGAGGCAGAATCCAGCGGGTCAGAGAAGCACATCACCCCGGAGGCAGAATGGATGGCGAAGCAAGGCTACAAGTGGACTGATTCTATCGAGGACATCGAGGAGTCCGTCCCCGCCGCCGAGTCTGACGGGGAGCGTTGGAGCGATTTCTCTGCCTGAGCCACCCCTTGTGTGTAGGTGTCCTCTCTGCCTTTTTGGCGTCTCGATGCCAAAGGGGGAGAGAGTGTAGGGATTTGCGTGCTTGCGAGTCGTGTGTCGTGTTTGGTGTGTTTGCTTTATCGTTTGAACCTCGTTTGCTTTGGTTTGGTTTGCGCCTTTGAGACTTATCCTTCATATGGTGTAAGACATATGCACTCTATCCTATCTTAGCGAGCTTATGATATATTGTGCTACTTATGTTATGCTCCTATTTGCTATCTTATCTAGTGTTAGTCTTTCTATTGCAAGATATGCTTTGTCTCTAAAATATAGGGGGAGTGTTGATCCTAGTATGTGTGATGTGCAGTCCAAAGCACCCATCTAGATTGCACACATCTAGGGGGGAGCCCGTCTATATCTTAGAGAGGAGGGGTTTGCGTTTGCTCAATTTTATTTCCCACTATGCAAATCCCGTATTGTCATCAATCCACCAAAAAGGGGGAGATTGTAAGGGCATATTTATCCCTAAGGTGTTTTGGTGATTGATGACAATGCTTTTGCGGACTAATCGTGTGCCTTGAGTTTCACAGACATTTCATTGCTAGGCACAAGACGGTTTGGTGCCCCTCGAAGACTATTGAAGACGGCGTTTTTCTACGTTTCTTTTTGGTGGATTTGAGTCGTAGGAAAGCCGTACTATTAAGAGGGGGTCCGCGTCGGAAAGGTTCGGGTGGAATCATCACGTACACATTTTCTTCCTTGTCTCCACCTTTCCCCTGCGCTTTGGAGCATCCTCCGTTTATCCTCTATGCATTATGTCTTGGTTGCTGATATTGGGCTTGCGGCAGTACTGCTCCCTGGAGCGGTAGTACCGCAGGCACCTGCGGTAGTACCGTACCTCGGCGCGGTAGTACCGCAGGAGCCCATGGTAGTACCGCTCCTCTGGAGCCGTAGTACCGTGGCCCCCAGGCCAAGTGCCGCTGCATTGCGGTAGTAGGGGCGGATGTAATTTTTTACATCCGCGCCTCCGCGGTAGTACCGCACCTTGTGTGCGGTAGTACCGCGCGCGGCCTGGCTCAGCTGCCACGCGGTAGTACCGCTCCTCCAGCTGTAGTACCGTGTCGGATTTTTGCATCGTCTGATTTTCAGCGGAAGTAGGCACGGATGTATTTTTATTCATCCGCGCCCTTCCCAGGCTAGGCCATTCCTGCCTTGTGGTAGTACCGCAAGGGGGAGCGGTAGTACCGCGCCTGCGGAAGTACCATTCTCAGCCTCTATGCTTCAGGCTTGTTCTAGCTCCTGCCGTTGCAGCGGTAGTACCGCGGTCTCTCGCGGTAGTACCGTTTGGTCGTGCGGTAGTACCGCTTGTCAGGGGCGGTAGTACCGCAAGTCGCGGGCTGGTTAGGTGGATAACGGTTGGATTTTGTTCTCAACTATAAAAGGGGTGCCTTCTTCCTCTAGTAGACCACCTCTTCCACCTCTAAGCTCCATTGTTGCTCCAAGCTCCATTTTCGCCCGATCTCACTCCCTAGCCAATCAAACTTGTTGATTTGCTCGGGAGTGGTTGAGAAGGCCCCGATCTACACTTCCGCCAAGAGAAATTTGATTCCCCCCACTAATCCCTTGCGGATCTTGTTACTCTTGGGTGTTTGAGCACCCTAGATGGCTGAGGTCACCGCGAAGCCATAGTCCATTGTGGTGAAGCTTCGTGGTGTCGTTGGGAGCCTCCAATTAAGTTGTGGAGATTGCCCCAACCTTGTTTGTAAAGGTTCGGTCGCCGCCTCCAAGGGCACCAATAGTGGAATCACGGCATCTCGCATTGTGTGAGGGCGTGAGGAGAATACGGTGGCCCTAGTGGCTTCTTGGGAGCATTGTGCCTCCATACCGCTCCAACGGAGACGTACTTCCTCTCAAAGGGAAGGAACTTCGGTAACACATCCTCGTCTTCACCGGCTCCACTCTTGGTTATCTCGTGCCTTTACTTGTGCAAGCTTATTTGTGCTATATCTCCTGCTTGCTTGTGTGCTTATTGTTGTTGCATCATATAGGTTGCTCACCTAGTTGCATATCTAGACAACCTACTTTGATGCAAAGTTTAAATTGGTAAAGAAAATCAAAAAATTGTTAGTTGCCTATTCACCCCCCCTCTAGTCAACTATATCGATCCTTTCAGTTTAGTTTATTGCTATTGCTTTCTTCATAACTTATACATGTTCCTATGACTATGAGATTATGCAACTCCCGAATACCGCAGGAACACTTAGTGTGCTATCAAATGTCACAACGTAACTGGGTGATTATAAAGATTCTCTACAGGTGTCTCCGATGGTGTTTGTTGAGTTGGCATAGATCGAGATTAGGATTTGTCACTCCGATTGTCGGAGAGGTATCTCTGGGCCCTCTCGGTAATGCACATCACTATAAGCCTTGCAAGCAATGTGACTAATGAGTTAGTAACGGGATGATGCATTACGAAACGAGTAAAGAGACTTGCCGGTAACGAGGTTGAACTAGGTATGATGATATCGACGATCGAATCTCGGGCAAGAAACATACCGATGACAAAGGGAACAACGTATGTTGTTATGCGGTTTGACCGATAAAGATCTTTGTAGAATATGTAGGAACCAGTATGAGCATCCAGGTTCCGCTATTGGTTATTGACCGGAAGTGAGTCTCGGTCATGTCTACATAGTTTTTGAACCCGTAGGGTCCGCACGCTTAACGTTCGATGACGATCGGTATTATGAGTTTATGTATTTTGATGTACCGAAGGTAGTTTGGAGTCCCGGATGTGATCACGGACATGATGAGGAGTCTCGAAATGGTCGAGACATAAAGATTGATATATTGGAAGGCTATGTTTGGACACCAGAATGGTTTCGGATAAGTTCGGGCAATTACCGGAGTACCGGGGGTTACCGGAACCCCCGGGGAGTCAATGGGCCTTATTGGGCCTTAGTGGAAGAGAGGAGGAGGCTGCCAAGTGGGCCCCCAAGCCCAATCCGAATTCGGGAGGGGGCCGGGCCCCCTTTCCTTCTCTCCTTCTCCCTCTTCCTTCTTCTCCTACTCCAACTAGGGAAGGGGGGGACCTACTCCTACTAGGAGTAGGAATCCCCCTTGGGGCGTGCCATAGAGAGGGCCGGCCCTCCCCTCCTCCACTCCTTTATTTACAGGGGAGGGGGCACCCCATAGACACACAAGTTGATAGTTGTCTTAGCCGTGTGCAGTGCCCCCCTCCACAGATTTCTACCTCAGTCATATCGTTGTAGTGCTTAGGCGAAGCCCTGCGTCGGTAACTTCATCATCACCGTCATCACGTCATCGTGCTGACGAAACTCTCCCTCGGCCTTAGCTGGATCAAGAGTACGAGGGACGTCACCGAGCTGAACGTGTGTAGATCGCGGAGGTGCCGTGCGTTCGGTACTTGATCGGTTGGATCGCGAAGACGTTCGACTACATCAACTGCGTTACTTAATGCTTCCGCTTTCAGTCTACGAGGGTACGTGGACACACTCTCCCCGCTCGTTGCTATGCATCACCTAGATGGATCTTGCGTGTGCGTAGATTTTTTTTGAAATTACTGTGTTCCCCAACAGTGCTGTCCATCCTTGGTTCTGCTAGGGCACCAGACACACAGAGAGTCATCCGTTGTTGGTGTTCATCCTAGTGCCTCCATTGCCGTCGCTAGTTGGTACCATACTTCTCTGGCCAACACACAGTTAATGCCAGTTGGCAGGCGAACGAACGGATAGCATCGCATGCGGGCGTTGTAGTAGGTTCCTGGGCAATTGTGCATGTGTAATGGAGGGAGGCGCATGGACAGGTGCCATTTGAATGCGGAGAGAAGGCGCGTCCCGTGCAGGCTTTGCTCTCGGCTGACGTTCCACTTAAATGCTGGCTCCAGTGAGAGGTCGCGTCTGGTATGACCCAACATGAAAGCGTCTAGCAGTGGTCCTGATGCCCGCAAACCTCATGTCTGCTTCCTGTTTACTGTTTACGGAAAACGGATGTTCGGACCAGTCCATGAAGGGATGCGGGGCCGCGTTGTCCGAACAGAAGGGGTCTAAGACTACCCACGATGGGAGTAACATAGGTGGTAACATCACATATATTTAGACAAAATAGATGATGTAGCAAGTAATTATGAAGAAAGAGAGTGATGTGGTAGCATAGGTAGTTAGGCTAGTCGTAATGGGAGTAACATAAGTAGTAACATACATGCCACATAAGCAAAAAAGATGATGTGTCATGTACATTAAAAAGGAGAGAGAGAAATAGAGTAACATAATATGTTACCATCACATAGCGGTTTCCAATACAAAATGAGTCGACAAAGCAATAAATGAAGATATATATGTTACTACACCCATGACACTTCCACTATGAAGGTAGTAACATAGACTAGTGACATATATATGTTACTAGTCTAAGTTACTCCCCACTATGACTAGCCTTAGACTAGTAACATGCATATGTTACTAGTCTATGTTACTACCTCTATAATGGGGAGTAACATATGTGTGGTGTTATGCAACACTTCATTTATTAGGTTGTAGACTCATCTTGTCTTGGTATGTGTGATGTTACAGTAACTAGCTGTATTACCACATGCTCCTCTTTTCTCGTTAATTACTCACCACATCATCGGTTTTGCTTAGAGATGTGTGATGTTACCATCTTTGTTACTTCCACTGTGGGTAGTCTTACTAGTAGTATGAGTAACATCACACTACCAAGACAAGATGAGTCTACAACTTAATAAATGAAGTGCTGCATGACACCACACATATGTTACTCCCCATTGCGAAGGTAGTAACATAGACTAGTAACATATGCATGTTAGAGCATCTCTAGCCGCACCCCCAACACGCTCCCTAGGCGATTTTTTCTCGCCGACGCCCAAAAATCGGCCCAGCCGCGCCCCCAGGAGCCCGATTTTCGCCGGTTTGGGCCGAAACTGGCGCCAGCGGACCCAGGCCGAACCCGACGCGCTGGAGGGCGCCTGGGGGCGCCGGGGAAAGCGATTTTGGCACGAACGGGGATGGGCCCGCCACGTCAGCGAGACGCCGCTTTGTCGTCCTCATTGCCTCGGTTCCCGCGGGAATCAATGCGAGGCTGGCCAAGGATGCCGCGCTGCCGCGCCGGTTAGCCTCCATTGATGCCTCACGGGCGGCGCAGTGAAGGTGCCACCGACGCGCGTCCCGCCCGCTCCCGCCACGCGTCGCCCGGCATGCAGGCTCTCGCCGCCCGGCTGCGGCTATAAAAGCCCATCCCCTGCCGGTGAACGCCACAGCTGCCACACCACGCCTCGCATCGCCACACAGAGCAGCACACCGCCCCCTTCCCGCCGACGAGCAACTGGCTGAGAGGTTCCACGGCGACGGCGAACGGCTTCGGCCGTCGCCATCTCCAAGAGCCGGAGGCGCGCCTCCTTTACGAGGCCGAGTATCCGGCGCCCCCGGACATGTGTGTGTCGGGGGCGTGGAGGCTGAGCGCCGGCGGTGCCACCGGTGCCCGAAGGGGCCGCACGGCGGGCCGAGATCGCCCGCATCCGCTCGTCCCTGCCGCCGGAGCAGCGGAACGAGCCAAGGTACGTCGCCGACAGCCACATGATGTGGACCATGTACTCCGCGCGCTGCCGTGAAGAACAGATCGCCTCCGCCAACGGCGTCATCCCCCGCGCCCGCCTCAACGCCGACGGGCGGCGCGAGTGGTGGGGCGTGCCAGGCCGCACGCTCGAGGCTGTCCTCGACCACATCGAGAACGGCAACGTGCCACGCCTCGAGTACCCGCTGCGGCCGTCCTTCTCTCGCCGCCGTGGCAGCTCCTGGACGCCGCGGCGAATGGAGCCGGGGACGTCCTCGTCGTCGGGCTCCGGCTCCCTCTCCTCCGCCTCGCCGGCGCTTCGCCCGTCAAGCCGGAGCCAGAGGAGACGCCGCTCGGGCGCCGCACCCGCAGCGGCGCCCTCGTCATCAACGAGGGTGCCCGCCCCTCCCCGCGCTCCCTCCGCCTGGTCCGGCCGAAGCCCGAGCCGGGCCTGCAGCCGGAGCACGTCAGCATGGTGGCCCCCGACGACGAGGCGGCCCTAAAATGGGCGAAGAAGGACTACCTTCGCGAGCAGGTGTGCCGCCAGCGCCGAGCATACAAGGAGCTCCAAGCCCGGCGCCGCGGGCGCGAGGAGGGCGTCGTCATCGTCCTCGTCCTCGACAGCGACGAGGAGGACGAGGCCGGGCCGTCCAGCGCCCCACCGCGTGTCGGCGACCCTGGCCAAGGGTGCAGCAGGGACGGCGGCGGCTCCGGCGGGGCGCGCGACAACGACGGCGGCGGCGACTACACCCGTTTCTACAGGCTTCTTGGCATGTAGAAGGCGGCAGTGGGCTCCGGCGGGCGGCGGCAGCGACGTAGTAGGCTAGGCTAGGTTAGGCGTAGTTGTTCTCTATTTTTTTTACAAATCTGAATGAAATCACGGAGTTTATGTCGTGTTTGTGCAAATTTGAATCAAATCGCCGACTTTGTGTCCTGTTTGCGCTGATTTGGGGGGCGGCATGAGGCGGCGACTGGGAACACAATCGCCCTCCACGCCTAAAAAATACGCCGGTTCGGCCCAAACGGCGCTTTTTCGGCGACCTGGGGGCGAACGGCTGGAAATGCTCTTACTAAGTTACACCCCAGCATGGCTAGTCTAAGGGTCAGTTTTGAAGTTGGCCCGGACAGCACGAATCATGGAGCAACCGTGGGGGTGGATATAGCAGGTCACCTGATTGACGAAAGGCCAGCATGTGACGTCCGCACCACCATGCCCGTGCTGCCGCCGCTCGCCGCGCCGCTGCTCTGGCCACATCCGCGTCTTCCTCCGCCACCGCCCACCGCCTTCTCCTCCTGGAACTGCCAAACGAAGAGTAGGCTCTTGCAACCGGGGCTCTTCGCCACCGGCGCCGACGTCCCCGGCCGCGGAGGCCCGCTCCCGGAACCAGAGCAGCGCGCCCCGCTCCTCCTCGCCGCTCTCCGCGCCACTCGCCTCAGGGACGAAGAATCACGCCGCCCAGGTTAGCCATATGCATCGGATGTTCTGGCTTGTCTGGGTCAACGATTGTTCTGGTGTTGGCACTACTGCGTTGCGCACAACGTGTTGGACGAATTGAGTGGATGCGTTTGCTCCTATGATCTGATTGGATTTGCTTAGGATTGCAACTTGTTTTCCCTTTAGGCAAGTCAAGGACTAAGTCAGGTTCTCCAAACAGCAGCCCTAATTTTTCCATTTCCCTTTTTGGCATGTACTCCAAATTTCTACTTTGGTTTGTCAAAGATTTTTAACAAAACTTTGGCCAGATCAACATAAAAAAATTAAACAACATTGCAAACTAGTTAAGTTCATATGTATGGGGGGAAAATTTGTCGAAGCATGCTTGCTCGTCAAAGACTAGGGTGTGGCAAGGGGCGCAGTCGAGGTGGCGGGTGGCCCAGGCTTCCCTAGCCATGAGGCTGCGGCGCTGAAAAGCCGAGGTCGGAGCTGATGAGGGGAGGGGAGGACTGGCTATAGAGGCCTCGGCAGCAGGTGCTTTATTGCTGCTGGAGGCGCGATGCAGGAAACGGTGTGGGCGGCGGGAAAAATAGGCTGCAACGGCTGCGTGTGGGCTGGACACGCGGTGGTGGCCATTGCTGGGCGTGTTTCCCGGTGCTACGGGCGGCAGCGTGATTGACAGGCAGAGGAAGAATTTACCTGAAAGTTCACTCCCTCCGCGCCGGTTCTAAAACAGCATCCCCAATGTCCAAATATGGAGGCTGCAACCCAGTTCTTGGAGTGCACTCCTTAATTTTTGAAGATTCAGGCGGGTATAGAGATTTACCACAGTAATTTGCTATAGAGAATTTCTAATTTGTATTAAATAAAAATAAGATATTATCGCTGGAATAAATTTTTATTTGATTTGATACATTGATACCTAACGTTGATGAATTAAGAAAAACGGAAAGAGAGGGATTGAAACCCTCGGTAAACAAAAGGCTACATAGCAGTTCTAGTGCTACACCTTGAACCGCTCGGCCATCTCTCCTAGATTACTTATTATGGAAAATAAACTGAGTGAATAGTGAGTTTTCTTATTCCTTACCACCCCTAGCCTCCATATTGGCGGTTATTAGGGAGGGAAGGGGTGTATGGTGAATCTGCTGGAGTTTCTTTTGCGAAGAAGTCCACTTTACCTCCTGAACTTGTCCTAGAGTTCACGTTACGGCCTCAAACTTTGTTTTGGTTCAGTTTACCCCGTGAACTCTGAAAACTGTTCGTAGTACCCCCTTCCTTCTCAATTGACTTTTTTTTTTACTCGTTTGACCTCGTATTGTGCTTCGCCATCCTGAACCTATTTTCCCTTTTCTGTGAAAGGACACAACACAGCGACTACCGGATGTAGCGCACTCTCTCTCTCTCTCTCTCTCTCTCTGCCTGCCAAATTGGCGTCCTCCAAGAAATGTGTTTCAGCACCTGATGTAACTTTGTGTGGATCTCTACATACAATGTATCATCTCACTTTCGATATGCTAAATTAGAACTAAGAACAGCTAGGTATTTTTTGGCAGCACAAATTGTGATCCTCAGAGATGTTTGGCATCACCTTTCATGCTGAATAACCATTACCCACAAAGGTTAATAATTTTTTCTGTGTCATTGTCAAGCTATAATGTCCTCAGCTACAAAACACAGACCATTTAGCCGTCAATGTCTCACCTTCTCTTGGTCATGGGACAAGTTCATTTTAGGGCAATATATTGATACCTGCCTGTGTTGAGTTTATTTGTCAAAGCACAATCTCATTTTGTTTGTTATTTCAGCACCATAAATTGATGTTTGCTGCACTAGACAAGCCTTTAACAAATAACAACCCATAGTGTGTGCTTTATGGGTAAAAAAGAAGTCGTAAATATGTATAATATCTTGCTTTTGTTCGTGATGACATGGTGTGATGTTTCATTTTGTTCCCTCACATGAAGTTTTCCCGTTCTAGTTGCATCTAGCATGCTCATTTGATTTCCGAAGTAGCTAATACAGCAACTATATCTCAGTCGCATACAATGTAAAGCTTGATACAGTTGTTTGAATCATGTTTTGCAAAGCTTGGATAATGATATTTGTAGACTGTAGAGTATTACTCCACATTTCTTTTGGAGGTATAAATGTGACTAATAATATGACTGTTTGCTGATTCCAATGTTTTATAATAATTTTTGTGGTTGCAGATCCCCTTTTTATTGATCCATATGCTGCTGTGCTACTTTCACTTGATGTGGCAGATCAAACTTCGGAATCTCTCGTCTCTCATTTAATGCCATCTGCAGAGCATTATAGGCTAACTACTAGATATCTTGATGACACATTGCAACATTTGATAAGCAGGTCAGACAATTTTAGACAGGTACTGAAATTAACCAGTTTTATGCCAAATATTTTCTGCTCCGCCTGTTACCAGGGCTTATTCCGTACAGATTGTTTTGTTGACAGATGGAATGGACACTCGCCCATATAGGCTTAGCTGGCCAAAGATGTCTATCATGTATGATGTATCACCTGGAAGAATCTTCAGTACAGCAGCCCAGCAACTCCGAGGTGTGATTAGTATTATGCTACACGAATTCTTATTCTGTCCCATTTTGAGGAACTGGTGCTTGTTTGTGATGTATTATTATCTTGGATGAGTGTTTAATATTTCATTTGTCTGCCGAGTGCTAATTGTTCGCAAATCTAAAACAGTAAGATATGTCCTATGCGAAGTTAAATAGAAATATAGACTCATCAAAGCTGTATTTTTATTACAGCATATTGAAGATCTGTTTCTTCTTCTCTACCGCTATATTCATAACTGTGGAAGACAAAAATAATACATGCTATCTATCATTTGCAAATTCAAAATTTATATGCTGAGAACTTGACAAAGGATTTTCACAAGCACGTATAATTTTATCTACTTCTTGGGGTATGACAGGAGCAGGAGCAAAAATACCGCGGAACTGTGTTCTCTTTCATACTCCTTTAGAGTCTCCTGATTTACAAGAGGGCCTGTGCAAAAATGGCTTCAATGGAAATAGGCCAAGCTTGTGGGTATTGCAGGTAATAACCTTACCATTTCAAATTTCTGCTAGCAATTCAACATAAAAAAATCCATCGCCCTTGATAGTTAATTTTATCAGTTCAAGGATGCTTCTGCATGAGCTTTTCAGCGGTGCATATTTTATGGATGTGGCACTGGCACAATTAGAGTGTTAGAATTAGTGTGGACTTATGGTTCAGTAGATAACATCAGCTTAAAAGGTCCAAACCAATTGCTGTGTCTTGATCTTGGATTATGCACCAATTGCAAACCGCAAAATCCAGTGTGCGGCACACTTGCTCTTCTTTTGCATTCACAATAACCAGCATATTTTCTCGCAAGAAAAAAAATGCAAAGTTACCACTTACTACATGCTTCCGTTACCATCCCATGCCATGTGTGCGCCAGAGTATAGGAAACAGCGCCCAGTGGGAAAGGGCTCGTCCCCAGATTTCCTGGTGGATGCAGGGTACCACAGTAGATTCTGCAATTGGGTTAGTTTCTCTGTTGTTTAACCTCAACTGTATATGTGGAATATTAGTAATACTGTGAGGTTGAACTTGAAGATTAAGAGCATCTCTAGCAGACCCCTTAAAATGCACGAAACTGTAAAATAACCGCCGATTTACAGTTTTAGGCGGAAAAAACGACCCGAATAGAACCCGTAGACGACTCCGACCTGTAATTTTTTTTAAGGGGCGCGGAAAACATCCACGCCAAACCCGTGAAAATAAGGATTTCGGAGGCAACTCGAGGGTGCCCTGTATATGTGAAAGACAATTGGCGGGAGTCCAACTGCCATCGGAACCTTCATGACTTGCTCCCGTCCGCCCGTCCCTGGCCGCCGGCTGCCCGCCCCGACAGCCGCGCCCGCCGGCCGTCCGCCCCGGCCGCCGCGCCCGCCTGCGGCTCTCCCGACGGAGTAGCTAGCTAGCTAGCTGAATCGATTGAATCGATTCGAACGGAGCTACAGCTAGCTAGCTGAATCGATTGAATCGATTCGAACGGAGCTACAACTAGCTAGCTGAATCGATTGAATCGATTCGAACGGAGCTACAGCTAGCTAGCTCTAGCTACGGCGAACGGAGGAGTCTGGCCGCCGCCCGCGCCGCCGCGGCCGCCTCTCGTCTTCCTCGTCCGCCAGCGGCCGCCCCCCGCGCCTTCCTCGTCCGTCCGTCCGCCGGCGGCCGCCCTAGCCTACGGTATGTGCCGATTCCAAATTGACGTGAGGAAGAGGACGGCCAGAAAAAAAAGTAGGCTAGCTATGGGCCTGTTTGGTATATTCAGAGAATATTCCTTTTTACGGGTTGATTATACGGGATCTGTTCGGCTGCAGCTAAAATCGGCCCTTAAAACACGTTTTTCTCGGCCGTTATAACGACTTTAAGGGTCCACGATATAAGGGGTCTGCTAGAGATGCTCTAAAAGTCTTGGGAATAACCAACAAAGCAGAACCAGCAAAAACTGATCATTGGATACACGAGATTACCCCATTTTGTGCACCTCTCAAATACCTCCTCTCAGATCAACTACAATACCAAATTGCTTCTGGCATATATCCTGAACTCCGAATCTGCAGAAAATGGGTAAAAGGCAAAAGTCTGAATTATTTTTGCCAGTTTCAGACGTTTAAAAAAAAAAACTCAGAAATTTCATGCCTGATAACGGTTTTGGGTCTGGGAGTCTGGCTCTAGTGTTACAAAATCTGGTTAGTTGCCCTGTTAAGTTCTGAAAAGTTTTGTCAAATCGGGTGTCTACCAATTTAGCCATCATACACAATGCATATTAATGCTTGGCCTACAATACGCTCACAGTTCCGTGCACATGGGCAATGTCTTAGTAGTAGGAACAGACACGCCTGAACCAATCCTGTATTATCCAGTACTGATGGGTCGGGTTGGGTTTGTAACATGGTGGGAGTGTTTAGGCGGAGATGGTCCTGGACCCTTGTGACATGACGCGTAGTCAAAGATGGTGCAGTGGCACTGCAAGGGCAGGACTTGAAAGGGGAAAGGGGTAGATGGGATAACACTTTGCTTGCTTGATAATCAAATAGGGCCAGTCATTTAATAGCTAGCTTACATGCAAGGATGGGGAACACAAACAAGATAAGTATGTGTGTGGAAAATAACAAACCTGAAATATCTCTTAACAGATCCAGACTTCCTACTTGTAAAGAGTTTAGGGACTCTTATCCCTGTTTTGATGTGGCTGGCACTCTAGGGCCCACTTACCTCCCTATGGGGTTCTCTTTACAGTGAGGTATGACCCTTGAATTCAGGGTTAGCGTCCAACTGAAGAAGTGGTGGTTGGACTGGGTTGAGCCTGAGTAAACCGTAACTGTCAGACGCATTACCATGCTTCCAAGAAATCCCCGTTCGACCATGGCCCAATCAAAATATGCCAGAAGTGAGCAAAATATACCTTTTGAAGTTGACTTCCCTGTCGAGAATATCTCGCTCTTCTGTATCAGAAATTTAATCTGCACTGGGAAATTCTATAGAAACATCAAATTTTCTGGTCTTCTATTCAATAGGAAAAGCTCTAGAAACTGCATTTTGTGTAACAAAACTTCCATGGCATTGCAGGGTTTACCTTTGCCCTCTTCTTCAAGCTTCAAAAGCCTTTTGCTCGTTATAAGCAATTTAGCAATGAAGGGGGGTATCTTCATAGGAGAGGTGCCACATTTTCCAGACTGGACGGCAGCAGCAGACATGGTTGATCAATTATTTACTACAGTACAAAATAACATCAATATACTTGTAAATTTCTTTATCTATAACAGTGTCATTGTCCTACGCTATGCAGGTCTCCGAACAAGACAGGCTAGAAAACCTTTTCTTTACCCAGGGTTTCCGGGTTAGCTTTGTTCTCTATGAAAATGTTGCAAAGGATTTCGGCTTAGATCTAGCTCCTCAAAGGGAACAATGTGGTAGAGTTCTTTTTGTTGCAGAACAGCTGCGGTTTTCAGATGCACAGGTAATAAAGCCAATGGAAGACACTTAACTTCAATTTTGCCTTTGATAATTTTGGAGATTGGTATGAGCTGGAATAGTTTATAATGACATCATTTTTACATGAGGAACCTGTCCATCTCTTTTTCTCACATCTGGACCTTGTTCCTAACCTCCTGATTCCAATCTCTTGAGTGACTGGACAGCCAAAGGATTTGGTATGTGTTGTTCAATGTTAGTTGCATCTATTGCTACAGTTGAACATTTCTCTGCCAAATTGCATCTTAAGCCCTTCAACTGTTTTGGTAATTGAGCCCCCAGCGGCCATCCGATTTTCATCAACGAAGTCCTAAAAATGTATAGGACTAGACACTTCCAACTAAGATATCTGTCACATGGTGTGATGGTCATTAATGTAAGCCAATGCGAGTTCAGTTAAATTAAATATAATAAGGCGATTGACTAAATTGATCATATTAACGCCCTTGGGAGATTTCTGATATATCATTCTCGTAGAATCTTGAAAGCAAAGTATAAAGTTTATTAGTAGTTAATTATTGCATCTCTTATTTGAGTTAATAATCCACCATGACATATATCGGCAGCACCATATTGTTAATGGTGCAATCAAATAGACCCAGTTAGATAAACCAAATAGTGCATGGGACTTGAATTGACAGATTGAACCAAAAGAGAACGATTGCACGAATGATTGAATCATTAAGAGGCTAAAAAGAACAGTTATACTTCAAGTTGACCCCATTTTCCTTGTTTGCATGTGTTGACAGATGGAGAGCTTCTGGACGCATTTTGAAAGAACAGAGGAGGACGCTGATGAAGAAGGATTCGAGGAACTTTAGTTCCATATTGGATGCAGTTGAGGTTTGAGAATGGTTTTGACTTGCCGGGAAACGTGGAGAGTACCAAGTAATCATCGATTTTCTGTTGTGTGTTGTTGGTTACAGATATCTCATTTTTAACTCTGGCACCTTTTGAAAGATCGGGTACTTTCCAAGACTTTTACACGTTGTACGACTGTTTTCAGTTGTTTCGTCTAGAGGAATTTCGATTACGGAAATACTTCCTTCGTAACTTAATATAAGACGTTTTTTTTGACATTGTCGTAAGTAAAAACATACTCCCTCCGTCCCAAAATTCTTATCTTAAATTTATCTAGATATGTACGTATTTAACACTAAAATGTAAATAGATATATCTGTATGTAGATAAATCTAAAACAAGAATTTTAGGACGGAGAGAGTACTTATTATAGGACTGTGATATTTGACATATGTATACTATATAAGTAAAATTGCCACACTTCTACTTCCTTCACTTTAAATACATACATACATTAGTTTGATTCCTCACATCTCTACTTCCTTCACTTTAAATACATACATATATTAGTTTGGTTCTTTTCCCTTCAATGTGCATTTCTCCTCCTAATTATATGCTTACACTAGAGGACAAAAAAGTTGATGTCATTCTAGATTCTCTTTATTCCAAAAATTTAAAATATTTTGTAGCTCGAACCGCCGGTCCGATGTAAAAACCATTTTTACATAAAAGATTCGTCGCGACGAGATCTTCGAAATTAGATCCCATATTGACATGTTCCGATGACTTTTTTGAGCCAAAATTTACCACGCCTAGGCTATATAAGTTAAGTTACCATGCCCATTATATGCAAGTTACCGTGCTATTTTCACATAAGTTATAGCGGCATAAAAATGGTTCACTGACTCTGCAGTTCATATATTACCATGCTGTATTCATATAAGTTATCGGGCCTGCGGTTTTTATATTATCGTGTTGTTTTTAGGTCCGCGGTTCGTATATTACCATGCTCTTTGGTCAATATTATAGCGGTGCTTGTACATGAGTTATCAGCCGTATATTATCATAATGTTTTCATATAAATTACCGGGGTATGTTTTTAACATTTTTCCGCTTGATCAAACTTACCGTGGTGTTTGTACGTAGGTACGTGATGTGTATGTAACCATGCTATTTACACAAAATTTACGGGGTATGTTTTCAACAATTTCCCCATCAAGTCAAATATTATCATGGTATTTATACGTAAGTTATCAGATATGCGATGGGTATATTACTATATTATTTACACGGAAGTTCCGAGGGTAGCTTTTCAATAAAAAATTTCTTCGGATCAAATTTACCGCGGTGTTTGTACGTAAAAATACCGACCTATTTTCAC
>NC_057808.1:210956197-210961778 GCF_018294505.1 Triticum aestivum
AGCAACATCTTTACCCCCTTGGCTAAAATTACTGCGGTTTTTCTATGTAAGTTATTGGGTATGCGGTTCGTATATTACCGTATTATATTCACAGAAGTTACCGGAGGTATGTTTCTCAACAACTTTTTCTCCTCCTTGATCAAAGTTACTGTGGTGTTTGTATGTAAGTTATTGAGTCCGGATGCTTAAAACATCATGCTATCTACACAAAATGTTACTGGGTATATTTCCTCAACTCTTTTCCCACGGGTTAAAAAGTTACCGCGGTGTTTTGGACGCAAGTTACCAAGTCAGTCGTGCATATAGTATCACGTTATTCACACAGAAGTTACAGGGGTTATGTTTCAACAAATGTTTTGCTCAGGTCCGAATTATCACGGTGTTTTCATCAAAGTTATCACGTCTGTGATGCGTATATTACCATACTATTTATACAAAAGTTGCTGAGGGTATCTTCAAATTTTTTTTCCCCATGGTCAAACTTATCACGGTGTTTGTACCTAAGTTATCTGGTCTGTGATGTGTATGTTATTATGCTATGTACACAAAAGTTATCAGGGAAATCTTTTCAACAATTTTCGTCCTCATTGTCAAAGTTATCAGGGTGTTTTTATCTAAGTTATCAGTTTTGTGGTGCATATATTATCATGCTAAACAAAATTTTACCGTGTGTATATTTTCAACAACTTTTTTCCTTGGGTTCAAAATATCACGCTGTTTGCACCTAAGTTATCATACCTACAGGGCATATATTACCATGCTATTTTTACAGAAGTCACTGGAGGTATGTTTCCAACTTTTTTTCCTTCGACTCAAAATTACCACAGTGTTTGTATGCAAGTTATGTAATGCAGTTTGTGGTACGTATACTACCAATGTTACGTACGCAAAAATTACCGAGGTTATGTTTTTCAACAAATGCTTTTTTCGCCGGGTCAAAATTGGTACCTAAGACACTAAAGGGACAGCCGGTAACTCTGCGTTAGAGATTAGGCCTTATGTCACTAGCAGCACTGCAATTGTTGCAGCAAATCAGGAATTCTAGGATACTTTGGACGGGGGCTGGTGGAGTTTCTTCATGTGTAGTACAAATGGTAATGTGTTTGCTTCAGACATTTGACCGTTTATATTTAGCAGGGATACTTATGCTTCTCAAATTCCTCATGTTTGTGCTCCTGCTGCATGTCAAGTTCGTCCTGATTGTTCTGCTGTTCCACCTCATGAATAATCTTCAACACCTTCTGCCAAGAACCCTGGCTAAAAATAGCATGCCACCACCTCTACACATTTTTCCTTGAATCATGTAAGTACAGAAACTTCTAGAATTTGTGATGTGGTGGGATTTTGGCAGAAGAACACACCATAATAACTTCAGAAAAAGAAGTTAATTACAGCCCAAACTTCAGAAGAAGTGAAGAACAGACCAACACAACACAGAAACTCACTTGGACAAGGCTAGGAACAGATCGACGGCGAGAAGCGCAAAGCATCTGACTGTGGCCTTCACTTATGAGCGTCGGGAAGCTCGTGTTGGCACCGTAACTGGCAAGTAGCAGTGGAAGAAAGAAGTGGGGGCAGGCATGGTCATGTGGCGTCAAGGAGACAGCCGACGCCGTGGGCAGTAGCAGCATGGCCAACAGAGAGGGCTCGACGGCGGGTGCAAACGGACATGGAGGGCGAGCATGAGGTCAGGGTCAGAGGGGATCAACCTGCACATGGAGGCGTGTGGAGGCGAGATCCTGTGTGGCGGCGCGATCCCGGAACGCCGTCAACTCGCCGGCGGGAGGAGTTGCTTCAGCGTGCGACTCCACATATGGGCGCAGACGAGCGGATGACAAGGAAAGAGAAGGGGCGATGGTGCTGCACGATTGGATCAGGAGTTTTCGACCACGATCGGACTGGATTAGAGTCGTTAGGTCGTTTTGGCAATCTGCCACACAGTTGCCAAATACTCCCTCCGTTTCAAAATAGATGATCCAACTTTATACTAACTTTAGTACAAAGTTGGGTCATCTATTTTGGAACGGAGGGAGTACATATTTTGTTTATCATATTAAGTTAGTATGTGGCGAACACATGAATCCTACGGCTCGGTTGTTAACGGTAAATTTGTATTTGTTCCTATGTATGTTATTTCATCTACTCTTTCGTCCCAAAATAAATGTCTCAACTTTGTACTAGCTTTAATACAAAGTTATACTAAGATTAAGACACTTATTTAGAAACTGAAGGAATACTTTTTTAAAGGAAAGGCCAAGGCCCGATTTTAAATTAACAAAGCCACCAAGCATCACAGATAAAGTTCCAAACAAACACACCAATCCAATGTAGATGTACATACAACAAAGAGGAGCACCACAACCGGGAAGATAAGGCACACAGGCCAGACTAGCGAAGATAACTAGAGATAGAAACCAAGGCGACGACAAGAGCCCCAACAAAGAGTTCGCCGTAGCCCACACTCAAGGGATCAAAACCTCCACAGCCACCTTGTCGCTGTCTTTAGTCAGAGATTTCCATTGCTGCATGAGAATAGACATTTTGAAAATGCAGTCACCAACCTTGTTAGGGAACACGAGTTCAATAGTAAACTTATTCCTGATAGTCCATAGAGTCTAGCACATAGCTGAGAATCCGAACTAAAAAAAGCCTCATAGTCTGGCTCACAAGCGGGGACACGAGGGTTCTAAGCTCACCAAAGTTATTCGGGGCCCAAGTCACCCCTAGCCATTCCATATGGCAGCTCTAGAAAGTTTAGCCAAAGGGCAACGAAAGAGGATGTGTTCAGTATCCTCAGCAAGGCCACATCAAAACCAGGATCATTCCTCTTCTTAATTTGATCTGCAGCGGGCAACTAGCCACGGATTGCTTGCCACATAAAAATCTTACTTGTGAGAGGAATGCGAGCCTTCCAAACTCCATTGAAGCGAGAAACCACCGGACCCACCAAAAGCTTACGATAGCAAGACTTAAGAGAAAACAACCAGGCGGCAAGTGTAGCCAAGAGACCACATCAGTAGAATCCGAGAGTGAGGGGAATAAGGCAGCGAGACGATGCCAGTCTTCTAGCTCTACAGGCGACAGGGCCCGACAAAAACCAAGGTCCCACTGTCTAGTCGAGAGATCCACGATGTAGATCGAATGGGAAGCAACAAAAGAAAAGAGAACATGAAAAGAAACCGAGAGCGGGTCATCCCCAGTCCACCAGTCTAACCAAAACCTAACCAAGGAACCATCACCAACAAAAAAATTAACCAACGCTCGAAAGTCATCACGAACTTTGACCAATTGACACCAAAATTGGGAGCGGCCAGCTCCCGAAGCAAACAAAGGATTAGAGTTCCGGAAGTATTTAGCTTTGAGAATCCACAACCAGAGCGACTCCGAGTCAGAAGAAAGGATATGCCACCACCATTTCAAAATAAGGCATTTGTTCATAATCGAAGGCTCGATAATACCCAACGCACTAAGGCTATCAGGGCGACATGTCGTTTTCCATTTGACAATTCTATATTTCTTATTATCCGCCGTATTCCAGAAAAAGCCACCTCTATGTTTATCAAAGCCCGTGTGTGTACCCCTTGGCAAGCGGTAGAAAAACACGAGGAACATAGGCAAGGAGGACATATCGCATTGATGAGACAAACCCTACCAGTCGTCGAGTTGTAGCGCCCCCTCCAAGGCATAACTCGGTTACCAACCTTGATAACCGAGAAGGTAAAGTCCTTAGAAAGAAATTTGAAGGGAGAGATAGGTAGCCCAAGGTATTTGAAGGGGAAGGAGCCCAAGTTGCAATTGAGCAGGTTGGCCACACGACAAGCCACAACATTAGAAGCTCCTGTAACAAAAAGTTCGCTCTTATAGAAGTTGATTTTGAGGCCAGACAAAGCCTCAAAGCAGAGTAGAAGGAACTTAAGATTCGCAATACACTGATCAATATTCTCAGCCAAAATGATCGTGTCATCCGCATATTGCAGATGAGAAATGCCAGCCGGAATTAGATGAGAAATAACATGAGAGATATGACCCGCCTCCGCAGCACGGTTAAGAATACATGAGAAAGCATCAGCTACAAAGGTGAAAGGCAGGGGTGAAATGGGGTCACCCTCCCTAAGGCCTCGACCATTTTTGAAATAAGGTCCCGCCATCCCATTAACTGAGATAGTCGTGTGACCACCATAGACCAACTACATAAGGCGCGGGACATACGCACCATAAAACCCTTTGCCCTCGAGCACGTCATGAAGAAAAGGCCAACTAACCGAGTCATAAGCCTTCTCGAAGTCTAACTTTAGGATCACGACATTGCACTGCCTATCTCTTAAATCATGAACGATCTCGTGAAGGCTAAGAATACCATCTAAGATAAATCGACCTTTAATGAAGGCCGATTGTTGTTGGCCTATAACCTTATGTACACTAGGAGAAAGACGCGTCGCGGAACCTTTGGAAGGAAACTTAGGGATGTTATTGATTAAAGCGATAGGACTATAAGGCGAATGAAATCAGCACCTGTAACACCCACGATGCGGCTATATCTCCCACGTGTCGAGGCACGACTTAGAGGCATAACCGCATTGTAGGTATTGTCGCAAGAAGGGTCATCTTCACACAATCCCATGTAATGAACAAGAATGGGATAAAGAGTTGGCTTACAATCGCCACTTCACACAGTACATAAATAAATCATACATCAATCAGAGAACACACATAGGTCCGACTACGGAACCAAAATAAAAGAAGACAACCCCAAATGCTAGATCCCCGATCGTCCCAACTGGGCTCCACTACTGATCATCAGGAAACGAAAACATAGTAACGACCAAGGTCCTCGTCGAACTCCCACTTGAGCTCAGTTGCGTCACATGCACTGGTATCATCGGCACCTGCAACTGTTTGGAAGAATCTGTGAGTCACGAGGACTCAGCAATCTCACACCCGCGAGATCAAGACTATTTAAGCTTATAAGAAGGATGGGGTAATGAGGTGGAGCTGCAGCAAGCACTAAGCATATATGGTGGCTAACATACGCAAATAAGAGCGAGAAGAGGAGCAACGGAACGGTCGTCAACTAGTAATGATCAAGAAGTGATCCTGAACTTCTACTTACGTCAGACATAACTCAAAAGCCGTGTTCACTTCCCGGACTCCGCCGAAAAGAGACCATCATGGCTACACACGCGGTTGATGTATTTTAATTAAGTCGAGTGTCAAGTTCTCTACAACCGGATATTAACAAATTCCCATCTGCCACATAACCGCGGGCATGGCTTTCGAAAGATAATACCCTGTAGGGTGTCCCAACTTAGCCCATTATAAGCTCTCACGGTCAACGAAGGATATTCCTTCTCCCGGGAAGACCCGATCAGTCTCAGAATCCCGGTTTACAAGACATTTCGACAATGGTAAAACAAGACCAGCAAGACCACCCGCTGTGCCGACAAATCCCGATAGGGGCTGCACATATCTCGTTCTCAGGGCACACCGGACAAGCTAAGCGTACAGGTATCGACGTAACCCAAGTTGCCAAGGGATGGTCCCGCACGGTGCTCTAGTTTGGACCAACACTCAGAGGAGCACT
>NC_057808.1:210961994-210981024 GCF_018294505.1 Triticum aestivum
AGATGACCCTTGAGTCTGCAAAACCCAAGGGAAAATGCTTAGGTGGCAAATGTTAAAACCAAGGTTGGACCTTGCTGGAGGAGTTTTATTCAAGGCGAACTGTCAAGGGGGTCCCATAAAACACCCAACCGCGTAAGGAACACAAAATCAAGGAACATAACACCGGTATGACGGAAACTAGGGCGGCAAGAGTGGAACAAAACACCAGGCATTAGGCCGAGCCTTCCACCCTTTACCAAGTATATAGATGCATTAATTAAATAAGAAATATTGTGATATCCCAACATATCCATGTTCCAACATGGAACAAACTTCATCTTCACCTGCAATTAGCAACGCTATAAGAGGGGCTGAGCAAAAGCGGTAACATAGCCAAACAACGGTTTGCTGGAAAAGGTGGGTTAGAGGCTTGACATGGCAATATGGGAGGCATGATATAGCAAGTGGTAGGTAGCGTGGCATAGCAATAGAGCGAACAACTAGCAAGCAAAGATAGAAGTGATTTCGAGGGTATGGTCATCTTGCCTGAGATCCCGCTAGGAAGAAGAACGAGTCCATGAAGAAGACAAACGGACGTAGACGAACGGATCCTCACAACTCCGGAACGAAACCGAAGCTAACGAGAGAAGCAAACCGGAAAGAAGCAAACAACATAGTAAACAACCACCACATACACATGGCATGATGCACAATCAAGTATGATGCATGTCCGGTTTAAATGAAGCATGACATGGCAAAATGCAACAAACAATACTACAAATTAGGTGGAGCCCAATATGCAACGAGTTGCATATTGACGAAACACCACATTCAAATATTTAGTTCTCTCTCGGTTATGTACCCAACAATATTAAATGTTATTAAACATGGCAAGGGGTGAAGCATAGTAAGACTATCTATCTAGGCAAGTTTAAATGAGGCCGGGACAACAAACAACAATTCCGAAAAATCTCCATGTCATTTAGCAATTTAATGGAAACAACAAATATAAACATTTTAAATGTTGTTATCATGATGCGGATGACATATGCAAGTTTTAAGAAATTTTATGAAAATGTTGACATGAGCATGTTATGAAGCATTTGGTCACCATGGCGGAACGAAAGGGGTGCCACGGCAACGACAACGAAAATGGTGCCACGACAACATTCCGATGATCCTATACTCATTGAGATACCGGTGCAAAAGAGCAAGTGTGCGGATGTGCGAAACATGCAAAAGATGGTGGGGTGATCCCGATTATCGGGTGTCCCACATGTCGGTGGCATGGAAACAAGGAACACGCAAGCGACAACTGGGACACGGTTCGAACATGAGCAACTCATACATCACAATCATTCGTTCACGGGCATCGTCTCGGCGGTTATACCTTCGAAGTGTGCATTTTCGGAGTGGATCGGGTTCGACGGTAGTGGAAGTAGTTGTTCACGGGTCGCCGAGGGAAGTAGTGGTACACGGCGACGGTAGTGGTACACGTTTTCGTAGATGTTTGGGGTTGTCGGTAGAGGTACTTGACGTCCATGGGGTCGACGCTAGAGTTACACGCGTTGTCGGGGTACTTGTTGTTCCGGTCTTGGCGATGTACACGGCAATCGTAGTGGTACTTGGCGGTTCCGTGTAGTCGAACTTGACGATCCGAGGGGGTACTTGGCGCATCACCGGATAGTTGTACATGGGTCAAACAGAGACATTGACACATCTGGAGGGGCATCGAGGACTTGTCAAGGCCCTGCCTCGGGAGGTCACAGGAGGTGCGTGGAGGTAGCTCGAGCTGCTGGTCGTCGGGGCATGGCCGAGCAGCGGCTGGAAGAAGTGGCCGGCGTTGGTCTTGGCATGAAGCAAGGGAGGCGGAGCTCCTGCTAGGGCGATGGCGGCGAGCAGGCAACGGAACTTGGCGTCGACGTACAGGCGCAGCCGAGAGGAGCAACGACTGGAACGTGCAGCAGTGGGCGAGGGACTCCGGGACGCGCGGATGTCGAGGAACTCGGCCGGTGGCGTGGCTTGGAGCAGATCGGGCGCGAGGAAGGTCGGAGGCGCCCGAAGCGAACGACGGAGGGGCGCGAAGGGCGGCGCTCGACGCTAAGGAGGTGGAGCAGAGGAAGGGGCGGAGCGGACGAGGCTGGCGAGCGGCGTGGAGCTTGACATCGAGGACTCGAAGCATGGCTCCGACAGCGCCGGGAACAGCGAAGACGGGTGAATCCAGCCGGCCGGCGCCGGATCCGGGCAAACGGCAGCGTGAACAGAGCTCGGGGCGGAGGAGCTTGGGCGCGGGACGGCGGCCTGGTGGCGTTGGCGCTCCTGCGGGCATTCATGGCAGCGGCCTCCTGCTAGTCGGGTGGCTGGACTCTGGCGACGAGGAGGCAGAGGGGAACGGAACGAGGGCGCGGCGCTGGTCTCTCTCTCTCTCTGGCGGCGCATCGAGGGAAGAGGGGATCGAGCAGGGCTCTCCTGGCTCGATGCCTGCGTGTGTGGGTGGCGGCAGAGGGGAACGAGAGGGGTCGAGCGGCTAGGGTTAGGAGGGTTAGGTGGGCCGACGCTGGTTGGTTAGGCCCAAGAGGCCGGCTGGGCTGCAAGGCTGCGCTCTCTCTCTCCCCCTCATATTTCTTTTAATAGAAAAGAAATTAGAGAGAAGAAAAGAAAGAGAGGGTTAGGGAAAGAAGTTGGACATGGGGATTATTTTTCCGGACTCCCAAAAATGTGCTTGAACCAGGAAAAATAGAAGTGGGCATGACCGAAAGTTTAAATTCAAACTCATTTGATTTAAAATTCAAATGGTTTGAATAGGAAGCGAGGGTTGGGAAGGTCCAAAAATGTTGAGAATTTTGGTGGGGCTTCGGTAGATGAAGAAAGAATTATAGACAAGGTTAGAGAGATCGACTTAAAGCAGAAAAGGCATAGGATTAATTTTGCACGGGTGTTATGGTGATTCCCAAAGAATGGAATACTTTGTTATAGCTCCCTAATAATATTGGGAGGATATGTTATAAAGAGAAAACACCATGTGAATTCCCTCGATTTAAATGGATCGAAGATCCATACAATTTATTTATCTGAGTATTTAAAAAAAAGGTTGCATGATGACATGATGCAATGCAAGAGATGCAACAAACAAAACAAATCACACGACGAAACTCAGAGCATCTGGAAGTCTTCTGGAGCGTCGGTCTTGGGGCGTTACAACACTCCACCACTACAAGAGGATCTCGTCCCGAGATCTAGGATGGCACCGGAGAGAAACGGAAGAGGAAGAGGTAAAACAAAGTTGCTTCTTTGACAAACGAGTGAAACCAAAGAACCTTGAGAGGTCGCAAAGCTTGAAGAAATGACACGACGGAGGTGAACAAAATTTAAAACACTCCGTTCAGCAAGAGGAACAAGGACCATTACAAGAACCTTGTAGGTTGAAAACATGGAAATAAGAGCTTCACGAACGAACAGAATATGACCACACCGATAGAAAAGAGAAACAAGGAACACCATGTGAACTTTGGAGTTTGCAAAGCTATGAATGACGAGAACAATGGACGAGAAGTACATGCAAGCACACCGGTTGAAACGAGATGTACAAGGAACGATAAGGATCAATTACGATAACGCTCCGGTTGGAAAATGGAAGGGATAGAATATGAACTTGGCAAAATGAAAGCACTTGGATGAGACTCTAATTAAAAGAGGAATGATAGACACAACACTTCGGTTAAAACAAGATAAAAAAGGAATAAGAATGATATAATTTGGACAACACTCCGACTGTAAATGGAAGGAATTGAACATGAACTTTACAAGATGAGAGGATACTTAATGAAATCAGCAGCACACTGCCTCCGGAACTATTGAAAGAATGGCACAATGGGTCAGAAAGATTTCATACAGCACTCCGGTTGAGAAGGGACGCAAAACTTGACAGAATGGGAAGAACTTGAAAAGAGGGCACGACACTCCGGTTGGAAATGGATAAGCACGAAAAGAACACGGTCCTCACAAATCGAGATGATGAGTGAAGAGAGCAACATCACCATGCCTCCGGAAGAAAAAAATAGAAGATAGATCATTGGAATAAAGGAATGGAGAAGAAAATGACAACTTCTGCCACAAATGAGCTTGGAAAGCATCCTTCGAAGAAGGTTATAACGGAGTTGTTGGGAAATCAACAACGAAAAGAACAAGCTTGTTGTGGGCTTATGGAACACATCTCAAAATTATGAGGTGACAACCCGCCACTAACGGAAGCAATTGCTTGCTTGAGATCAACGAAGAGATGAAAACTTCTCTCGCCGAGAGGATAGGAGAAAACTTGGATCATTGATAGACACCACAATTAGCAACATTCCTTAGGAAATGCTTTAAGCGGAATATGACACAAGATAACTCAAACGAAGAGATTAATGGATTTAAAAGATCTCTTGAACAAATTGAAATTGATGGTTTTAAAATATGTCATTCCGGACAACTTGTGAATCATGAAACGCGAACTCAAATTGTCAAGAATGACATAACACCACCTCAAATGATAAGGTAGAATGAATTGCACTTTAGAATGCAAGATGAAGAATGCTTGGACTCCTCAAAACAAAACATGTGTTGAACACCATGTTTATTTTGGAGTAAGCTTGACGGATCATAACTTCGAGAGAAATCTTGAAGAACAATTGAAGAATGAAAAAAATCCTTGATGAACCACCATGTAGAGCCTCCATGAAGAACTCCGGTAATAAAAGAATGATCAAACGAAAGGGAAAGTTGAAAAGAACTCCGGGAGAAGCCTTGCAATGATTAGATGAAGCTTTGAAATGATATAATTGAAATAACTTGGAGCTCCGGAAAGAAAAATGAACAAATGAGATCAAGAATTTTGATGAATCTCCGGAATAAGGAATTAATCACTTGGATGAAACAAGAATAAGAATTACATTATGCTTAGCCTTCACCCATTTAGATTGATGACAAGCAACAGATTTTGCATAGTACTTATTCTCGTAGAAAGGATTAAGATATATATGGCGCAAACTTGGGAAGGTCTTCAACGAACCACCGGTAGGATTGGAAAGAACGAATGAATCTATATGATAACGAAGGAAGAGAACTCTTGAACGAACCACCGTAAGAATTGAAAATGAACGAAGAAAAGATCAAGAAACACCGGGAAGAATTAGAAAATGAACGAAGATACTTGAAAGAATTTAGATACAAGTGAAACGAAGATATCATGAACTGATTAGAGGATATTTGAACGATGCACCGGTAAGATTTGGAGAACGAGAGCTGAATGTTGAGAACGAATAAATCTTCTGAAATGATGGCCTTCGGAGAATCAAACTGAAAAGACTCTTGAATTGTTCCGGATGGGTGAAAAGAATTCTCACAATCAAAACAATTATGAGAGGATGGCATCAAGCTTGAACTACGCATCTTTGGAAATACGGGTAAGGATTAAAGAGGGACTCTTCTTCGGTCTTCAAAATCCGAGAATGACGATGAGAAACACCATGAATTGTTGAGGCACTCCGGAATGAAGAATAGAAGGTTGAACCAACGATGAAAAGAATTTGAAAGATCTTGGAGAAAGACATTTGACTGATGATAACCCATTCTTACGTCAAACTTTGAAATGAATTTTAGAAGCTCCGGGAAAATTAGAAGAGTCAGGTAAGATCCTGGGAAAAGACCTGTGGGTTAGGGCCCACTCAAAAGAAACACCGTTGAATGGTTAAAAGAAAGATTGCGCCGGTTGAATTAAATAGCTTGAATGAGGTAACAACCTCGAAATAGTTAGAATTGATGCGGAGTGGATACACGAATCTTCAGAGATATCTTCAACACTCCGGAACAATTGAATAGCAAGCGGGGAATGATTAAGAGATATACCGGCATGAGAAAGCATTTGAAGGGAGGAAAGGGCTATAATCAACACTGAAAGCTTCAATTGAATCCACCGGAAAAGAATACGAGAATGAAGAATGATAAACTTGAAGCTTCCTGAGCATCTTCCTGAGAATCACCGGATAAGAACATTGATTGAAAAGAATGAAGAAACTTCACCTCCATAAGATGGATACATGATTAAGAAATCTGAGTCCTTGAAGAAAGAGGGTGGGAGGGCGGGAAAACAAAGGCAACTTGGGGCAGATGAAACAAACAACGTTGAGAAAACTTATTATTGATCTTCCGAATGGGGAGAATGATGGGATCATCTCGAAGAGAAACGCACCGGTTGGAAATAGAATTAAGATGGCAAACTCGATGATCACGAAGGATTAGTATCCACATAGGAATATGAGAACACCGCTTAGAATAAGGTATGGAATCAACACTTGTCATTGAAGCAACTCGAATACCACAAAACAAAAGAAAAAACAAAGGATTTGGCTTGCAAAATAAGCCGGAACAAACATATGATAGAGATTTCGTCCGAAGTTTTCATGGTGGGGCCCACACGGGCTCGATCGTACAACACCATCATGTACAAGGCAGTGCACATGACATACGAAGCGTCCCCGAGTCGGCATAGCCAAGGACTCTTTAAGACACTACGAGACCACTGTAAAACCAACCGTGGAAAGGCGGACCACTAGACGTCGAACCCCAATCTCATATCATGCATCTGTCGAAAAGATATCCTAGGAGCTACTTGAATTCCCACTTATAAACTCCCGAAACTTTCTGGTTATGCAATCAGGTGTTGGGGATACAGGGGACACAATATATCTCACCCAAACTAACAATACCAAGATCCAGCTGTATCCATCCTTCAACACATAACCAAGAAACCTTCGGAAATCATTTACCTCAACCTTCGAAAAGCATCCGTTATACGAGTTATGGCAATACTCCCGAACTCCCGCCCCAGTATTGGGTGGCGTCGAGGTGATCTCACCAACAACTGCATAAAAGAGATTTTCGATGTCGGCGAAACTCAGGTATTCTAGAACTGCAACGATAAAATTGTGACGACAACACCTCGGAGCTCAACTCCCCGGGACACTGCCACAACCCCTAAATGTCAGGAGGCACCAAGCACAATGTTCTCGTCACAAAACCATCGGAACGATTCCAAGATACCCGCGTGATCCTAAATTTTTTTTAGTGAAATTTGAGGAGAGAAAAGTCAAAACTTCTACGTCAGGAGGCCTCACCAGAGCGACGAAGGGACTGAGGAGTAAAAAGAATCCTACTCTCCGATATATATAATCCTAAGACTCAAAACATTTTTGTTCTAGACTCAACAACGCCAGCGATTCGATCAAGCAGGGGGCTCCTAAGTCGGGGATGGCTCTGATTACCAACTTGTAACACCCACGATGCGGCTATATCTCCCACGTGTCGAGGCACGACTTAGAGGCATAACCGCATTGTAGGTATTGTCGCAAGAAGGGTCATCTTCACACAATCCCATGTAATGAACAAGAATGGAATAAAGAGTTGGCTTACAATCGCCACTTCACACAGTACATAAATAAATCATACATCAATCAGAGAACACACATAGGTCCGACTACGGAACCAAAATAAAAGAAGACAACCCCAAATGCTAGATCCCCGATCGTCCCAACTGGGCTCCACTACTGATCATCAGGAAACGAAAACATAGTAACGACCAAGGTCCTCGTCGAACTCCCACTTGAGCTCAGTTGCGTCACATGCACTGGTATCATCGGCACCTGCAACTATTTGGAAGAATCTGTGAGTCACGAGGACTCAGCAATCTCACACCCACGAGATCAAGACTATTTAAGCTTATAAGAAGGATGGGGTAATGAGGTGGAGCTGCAGCAAGTACTAAGCATATATGGTGGCTAACATACGCAAATAAGAGCGAGAAGAGGAGCAACGGAACGGTTGTCAACTAGTAATGATCAAGAAGTGATCCTGAACTTCTACTTACATCAGACATAACTCAAAAGCTGTGTTCACTTCCCAGACTCCGCTGAAAAGAGACCATCACGGCTACACACGCGGTTGATGTATGTTAATTAAGTCGAGTGTCAAGTTCTCTACAACCGGATATTAACAAATTCCCATCTGCCACATAACCGCGGGCATGGCTTTCGAAAGATAATACCCTGTAGGGTGTCCCAACTTAGCCCATTATAAGCTCTCACGGTCAACGAAGGATATTCCTTCTCCCGGGAAGACCCGATCAGTCTCGGAATCCCGGTTTACAAGACATTTCGACAATGGTAAAACAAGACCAGCAAGACCACCCGCTGTGCCGACAAATCCCGATAGGAGCTGCACATATCTCGTTCTCAGGGCACACCGGATAAGCTAAGCGTACAGATACCGACGTAACCCAAGTTGCCAGGGGATGGTCCCGCACGGTGCTCTAGTTTGGACCAACACTCAGAGGAGCACTGGCCCGGGGGGTTAAAACAAGGATGACCCTTGAGTCTGCAGAACCCAAGGGAAAAGGCTTAGGTGGCAAATGTTAAAACCAAGGTTGGGCCTTGCTGGAGGAGTTTTATTCAAGGCGAACTGTCAAGGGGGTCCCATAAAACACCCAACCGCGTAAGGAACGCAAAATCAAGGAACATAACACCGGTATTACGGAAACTAGGGCGGCAAGAGTGGAACAAAACACCAGGCATAAGGCCGAGCCTTCCACCCTTTACCAAGTATATAGATGCATTAATTAAATAAGAGATATTGTGATATCCCAACATATCCATGTTCCAACATGGAACAAACTTCATCTTCACCTGCAACTAGCAACGCTATAAGAGGGGCTGAGCAAAAGCGGTAACATAGCCAAACAACGGTTTGTTGGGAAAGGGGTTAGAGGCTTGACATGGCAATATGGGAGGCATGATATAGCAAGTGGTAGGTAGCGCGGCATAGCAATAGAGCGAACAACTAGCAAGCAAAGATAGAAGTGATTTCGAGGGTATGGTCATCTTGCCTGAGATCCCGCTAGGAAGAAGAACGAGTCCATGAAGAAGACAACCGGACGTAGTCGAACGGATCCTCACAACTCCGGAACGAAACCGAAGCTAACGAGAGAAGCAAACCGGAAAGAAGCAAACAACATAGTAAACAACCACCACATACACATGGCATGATGCACAATCAAGTATGATGCATGTCCGGTTTAAATGAAGCATGACATGGCAAAATGCAACAAACAATACTACAAATTAGGTGGAGCTCAATATGCAACGAGTTGCATATTGACGAAACACCACATTCAAATATTTAGTTCTCTCTTGGTTATGTACCCAACAATATTAAATGTTATTAAACGTGGCAAGGGGTGAAGCATAGTAAGACTATCTATCTAGGCAAGTTTAAATGAGGCCGGGACAACAAACAACAATTCCGGAAAATCTCCATGCCATTTAGCAATTTAATGGAAACAACAAATATAAACATTTTAAATGTTGTTATCATGATGCGGATGACATATGCAAGTTTTAAGCAATTTTATGAAAATGTTTACATGAGCATGTTATGAAGCATTTGGTCACCATGGCGGAACGAAAGGGGTGCCACGGCAACGACAACGAAAATGGTGCCACGACAACATTCCGATGATCTGATAACTCATTGAGATACCGGTGCAAAAGAGCAAGTGTGCGGATGTGCGAAACATGCAAAATATGGTGGGGTGATCCCGATTACCGGGTGTCCCACATGTCGGTGGCATGGAAACAAGGAACACGCAAGCGACAACTGGGACACGGTTCGAACATGAGCAACTCATACATCACAATCATTCGTTCACGGGCGTCGTCTCGGCGGTTATACCTTCGAAGCGTGCATTTTCGGAGTGGATCGAGTTCGACGGTAGTGGAAGTAGTTGTTCACGGGTCGCCGAGGGAAGTAGTGGTACACGACGGCGGTAGTGGTACACGTTTTCGTAGATGTTCGGGGTCGTCGGTAGAGGTACTTGACGTCCACGGGGTCGACGCTAGAGTTACACACGTTGTCGGGGTACTTGTTGTTCCGGTCTTGGCGTCCGTAAATGTACACGGCAATCGTAGTGGTACTTGGCGGTTTCGTGTAGTAGAACTTGACGATCCGAGGGGGTACTTGGCGCATCACCGGATAGTTGTACATGGGTCAAACAGAGGCATTGACACATCTGGAGGGGCATCGAGGGACTTGTCAAGGCCCTGCCTCGGGAGGTCACAGGAGGTGCGTGGGGGTAGCTCGAGCTGCTGGTCGTCGGGGCATGGCCGAGCAGCGGCTGGAAGACGTGGCCGGCATTGGTCTTGCCATGAAGCAAGGGAGGCGGAGCTCCTGCTAGGGCGATGGCGGCGAGCAGGCAACGGAACTTGGCGTCGACGTACAGGCGCAGCCAAGAGGAGCAACGACTGGAACGTGCAGCACTGGGCGAGGACTCCGGGACGCGCGGAGGTCGAGGAACTCGGCCGGTGGCGTGGCTTGGAGCAGATCGGGCGCGAGGAAGGTCGGAGGCGCCCGAAGCGAATGACGGAGGGGTGCGAAGGGCGGCGCTCGACGCTAAGGAGGTGGAGCAGAGGAAGGGGCGGAGCGGACGAGGCTGGCGAGCGGCGTGGAGCTTGACATCGAGGACTCGAAGCATGGCTCCGACAGCGCCGGGAACAGCGAAGACGGGTGGATCCAGTCGGCCGGCGCCGGATCTGGGCAAACGGCAGCGCGAACGAAGTTCGGGGCGGAGGAGCTTGGGCGCGGGACGGCGGCCTGGTGGCGTTGGCGCTCCTGCGGGCATTCATGGCGGCGGCGGCCTCCTGCTAGTCGGGTGGCTGGACTCTGGCGACGAGGAGGAGGCAGAGGGGAATGGAACAAGGGCGCGGCGCTGGTCTCTCTCTCTCTGACGGCGCATCGAGGGAAGAGGGGATCGAGCAGGGCTCTCCTGGCTCGATGCATGCGTGTGTGGGTGGCGGCGGAGGGGAACAAGAGGGGTTGAGGGGTCGAGCGGCTAGGGTTAGGAGGGTTAGGTGGGCCGGCGCTGGTTGGTTAGGCCCAAGAGGCCGGCTGGGCTGCAAGGCTGCGCTCTCTCTCCCCCTCATATTTCTTTTAATAGAAAAGAAATTAGAGAGAAGAAAAGAAAGAGAGGGTTAGGGAAAGAAGTTGGACATGTGGATTATTTTTCCGGACTCACAAAAATGTGCTTGAACCAGGAAAAATAGAAGTGGGCATGACCGAAAGTTTAAATTCAAACTCATTTGATTTAAAATTCAAATGGTTTGAATAGGAAGCGAGGGTTGGGAAGGTCCAAAAATGTTGAGAATTTTGGTGGGGCTTCGGTAGATGAAGAAAGAATTATAGACAAGGTTAGAGAGATCGACTCAAAGCAGAAAAGGCATAGGATTAATTTTGCACGTGTGTTATGGTGATTCCCAAAGAATGGAATACTTTGTTATAGCTCCCTAATAATATTGGGAGGATATGTTATAAAGAGAAAACACCATGTGAATTCCCTCGATTTAAATGGATCGAAGATCCATACAATTTATTTATCTGAGTATTTAAAAAAAAGGTTGCATGATGACATGATGCAATGCAAGAGATGCAACAAACAAAACAAATCACACGACGAAACTCAGAGCATCTGGAAGTCTTCTGGAGCGCCGGTCTCGGGGCGTTACAGCACCCTTCACCTTAGGGATTAAAGAGATGATAGCATAATTCAGCTTGGAGATATCCTGTAATGCCCCGAGACCGACGCTCCAGACGCCTTCCATATATTTTGTGATCGCCGTGTGTTTCTTTTTGCTTGCTCTATTTATTTTGCATTGCATCATGTCATCATGCCATCATGTCATTTAATTTTTAAAACTTAACTAAATAAATTGCATAGATTTTTGATCTATTTAAATCGAGGGAATTCATATGATGACTTCTCTTTATAACATATCCTCCCAATATTAGGGAGCTATAATAAATATTCCATTCTTTTGGAATTAACCATAACACACTTGCATAATAAACGCCATGCCTTTTCCATTTCAAGTTTGTTCCCCAAACTTTGCCAATAATTCTCATCTCTGTTATCGAGGATCCTCTAAGATTCTCAACATTTTTTGGACACTCCTAGAACCTCGTCCTAGTTCAAACCATTTGAATTAAATTCAAATGAGTTTGAATTCTACTTCACATGTGTGCCCACTTCTATTTTTTCGGGATCAAGCACATTTTTATGAGTCCGGAAAAATAGCCCCTTGCACAAATCCTTTCCTTAACCCCTCCTTTCTTTTCTTCTCTCTAATTTCTTTTCTATTAAAAGAAATATGAGGGAGAGAGAGAGAGCGCAACCTTGCAGCCCAGCCGGCCTCTTGGGCCTAACCAACCAGCGCCGGCCCACCTAACCCTCCTAACCCTAGCCGCTCGACCCCTCAACCCCTCTCATTCCCCTCCGCGGCCACCCGCACACGCATGCATCGAGCCAGGGAGAGCCCTGCTCGATCCCCCCTCTCGATCTCACCCTCTCCCTCCCGCAGCGCCCCCATCTTCCCGCAGCGCCCATCTCCCTCGATCCCCTCCTTCTTCCTTGCTTCGCCAGGGAGAGGAGCGAGACCTGTGCCCGCATCCGTCGTCCTCCGCGCCGTCTTCGTCGAGCGCCAGTAGCTCAACCCCGAGCCTCTCCACGCGCGCCCAACCTCCTGCTCGCGCCTGCACCTCTCCGTCGTCAGCCACCTCAAGCTCGCCACCGTGCCAGGACCTCCTCGCCCGCCTCCTCGTCTACACGGCGCCACCGCCTCATCAGCTCCCTCTCCAGGGAGGAGCCCCTCGATCCGTTCCCTTCGGCCCCGACTCCGGCGAGCGCCGCCCCGTCGACTCTCCTCCACGCGACGCCTCCCCTCTGCTTCCTCGCCCACCGCCGTTCCTGTCGCTCCGCCGCGACTTGGGCAAGCCGTCGACCTGACCGCCTTCCTGCACGCGCGTGCCCGCTGCTGGTCTCGTGCCAGGGCCCCTCCACCTCACGGCCATGGTGTCCGTCGTGGCTGTACAGTGCCGTCACGTTGCTGCTGCTTCGCCGCCCGCCTCCCTTCGTTGACCACCAAGAACCGAGGCCCTTTTGTGTTGCTTCACTTTGGATGCGCCAAGATCCTCTCTGACAAGTGTACGACTACATGGTGACACGTCAAATACCTCTACCGCCGTCTCCGGAATCGCCAAGGACGCCAAGTACCACGATGTCTTTGGGAGACCCGTGAACACCAAGTTCCCCTGCCACGAACGGTCACAGTGTTGTGGATCCGGCAAGTACCCTCTCCGGAGCGCCAAGTTCGTCTACAAAATGTGTACCACTACATCGGAGACCTCGGATCCGTCAAGTTCTTCTTCGAGACATGAACCACTACTTCCCACGACGCCCCATGAACGACTACTTCCCTCGACAATTTTGAACCGCTCTAAAAATGCACGCTACGAAGGTATACCGCCGAGAACGACGCCCGTGAACAAATGCATGTGTGTTGTATGAGATGCTCGTGGTTGCACCATTTCCGAGTTGTCATTGCACGTTTCTCCTAGTTTGCCATGCCGTCGACCCATGGGAACCCGGTTACCCGGAGCACCCCACCATCTCTTGCGTGTTCCACACATCCGCACACTTCTCTTTTGCATCGGTATCTCAATCGAGTTACCGGTACCGATATGTTGCCGTGGGACCCTTTCGTTCTGCCATGGTGACCAAATGTTCTATATCATCCTTCATGTCAACATTTTCATAAATTGCTTAAACCTTGCATATGTCATCCGCATCATGATAACATTTAAAATGTTTAAAATTGTGTTTGCATTAAATTGCTATATGCATATGGGGATTTTCCGGAATTGTTGTTTGTTATTCCGGCCTCATTTAAATTGCCTAAAATGTGTAGTTTACTTATGTCTCACCTTTTGCCATGTTAATCAACATTTAATATTGTTGGGTACATAAATGAGAGAGAACTAAATAATTGATGTGGTGTTTTGTCAATATGCAACTTGTTGCATATTGAGCTCCACTTAATTTGTAGTATTGTTTATGCACTTTGCCATGACATGCCTCATTAAATCGGACATGCATCATACTTGTTTGTGCATCATACCATATGTATGTGGTGGTTGTTTACTATGTTGTTTGTTTCTTTCCGGGTTGCTTCTCTCGTTAGCTTCGGTTTCGTTCCGGAGTTGTGAGGATTCGTTCGACTACATCCGTTTGTTTTTCTTCATGGACTCGTTCGTCTTCCTAGCGGGATTTTAGGCAAGATGACCATACCCTCGATATCACTTCTATCTTTGCTTGCTAGTTGTTTCGCTCTATTGCTATGCCGCGCTACCTACCACTTGCTATATCATGCCTCCCATATTGCCATGTCAAGCCTCTAACCATCCTTCCTAGCAAACCGTTGTTTGGCTATGTTACCGCTTTTGCTCAGCCCCTCTTATAGCGTTGCTAGTTGCAGGTGAAGATGAAGTTTGTTCCTTGTTGGAACATGGATATTTTTGGGATATCACAATATCTCTTATTTAATTAATGCATCTATATACTTGGTAAAGGGTGGAAGGCTCGGCCTTATGCCTAGTGTTTTGTTCCACTCTTGCCGCCCTAGTTTCCATCATACCGGTGTTATGTTCCTTGATTTTGCGTTCCTTACGCAGTTGGGTGATTTATGGGACCCCCTTGACAGTTCGCCTTGAATAAAACTCCTCCAGCAAGGCCCAACCTTGGTTTTAACATTTGCCACCTAAGCCTTTTTCCCTTGGGTTCTGCAGACTCAAGGGTCATCTTTATTTTAACCCCCCGGGCCAGTGCTCCTCCGAGTGTTGGTCCAAACTAGAGCCCTTTGCAGCGCCACCTCGGGGAAACTTGAGGCCTGGTTTTAGTTGTACGGACTGCTCATCCGGTGTGCCCTGAGAACGAGATATGTGCAGCTCCTATCGGGATTTGTCGGCACATTCGGGCGGCTTTGCTGGTCTTGTTTTACCATTGTCGAAATGTCTTGTAAACCGGGATTCCGAGACTGATCGGGTCTTTCCGGGAGAAGGAATATCCTTCGTTGACCGTGAGAGCTTATAATGGGCTAAGTTGGGACACCCCTGCAGGGTATTATCTTTCGAAAGCCGTGCCCGCGGTTATGTGGCAGATGGGAATTTGTTAATGTCCGGTTGCAGAGAACTTGATACTTGACTTAATTAAAATACATCAACCGCGTGTGTAGCCGTGATGGTCTCTTCTCGGCGGAGTCCGGGAAGTGAACACGGTTCTTGTGTTATGTTTGACGTAAGTAGGAGTTCAGGATCACTTCTTGATCATTACTAGTTGACGACCGTTCCGTTGCTTCTCTTCTCGCTCTTATTTGCGTATGTTAGCCACCATATATGCTTAGTCGCTGCTGCAACCTCACCACCTTACCCTTCTCCTACCCATAAGCTTAAATAGTCTTGATCTCGCGGGTGTGAGATTGCTGAGTCCTCGTGACTCACAGATACTTCCAAAACAGTTGCAGGTGCCGACGATACCAGTGCAGATGACGCAACCGAGCTCAAGTGGGAGTTCGACGAGGAACTTGGTCGTTACTATGTTTCGTTTCCTGATGATCAGTAGTGGAGCCCAGTTGGGACGATCGGGGATCTAGCATTTGGGGTTGTCTTCTTCTCTTTTGGTTCCGTAGTCGGACCTATATGTGTACTCTGAATGATGTATGAATTTATTTATGTATTGTGTGAAGTGGCGATTGTAAGCCAACTCTTTATCCCATTCTTGTTCATTACATGGGATTGTGTGAAGATGACCCTTCTTGCGACAAAACCACAATGCGGTTATGCCTCTAAGTCGTGCCTTGTCACGTGGGAGATATAGCCGCATCGTGGGTGTTACATATCCACCATGCCCAAGCAAAATCGATGATAATCGCGTAAACAAGATGTTTTAGCACCGGCCAAAACTTCTTAAAGAAGCTGATCGAAAACCCATCTAGGCCAGGAGCATAATTAGAATTAGAGGAGGAGACCACCTCATCGATCTCTTCCGGTGATAGAGTCACCATGAGGGCAGTGTTGTCCTTAGTAAAGATATGGCATCAGGAGCCCGCAGATTAGAGGAGATGCGAAAACCACACGAAGGCACAACAAAGAGAAGGGACTAAAAGAAAGAGTAAATATGATTCTGGATGATGGCTGGGCCAGCCACCACCTCCCCATTGACAATAAGTCCAAAAATTCAGCACCTCCTACGCCTCCCATTGGCAATAGCAAAGAAGTACGCAGTGATAGCATCACCTTTAAGCATCCAGGACAACCTCCTACGCTGCTGCCAGTACACTTCTCCTGGCAGTGGATATCGAGAAAAGATCTGTTTCTAACTCATACCTATGAGCCCAACTAGTAGAATCAAGCCCACCCGAGTCCGCAAGGGAGTCAATGGCCTTGATGCTATTCAGAAGGAGATCTTTCTCCCTATGGTTCGGTTCAGGCCCCAACCTTTCAGAAATCCACGCAGATTAGAGGAACACAAAATCCAATCATCCGGAGGACCAAAGGAATGGTGACTAGACAAAAAGAGGGAGGAAATTTTGTCCGACACCAGCGGGATGAACCCATCCACCAAGAGACAGGAGGAATCAAATCTAAAATGGCGAGAAGGGGCAAAGGCGTGTGATCACTACCAATGTGAGATTGAGCGATGAGGGAGGACCTTGGAAAGATGATACCCCATTCATGAGAGATGGGCACCCTATCCAACACCAATCTAACTGGATCGGGCTGATGGTTGGACCACGTGAACCGAGCACCAACCCTATGCAGCTCCCTTAGAGTAAAATCAATGATGAATCGTTAAAACCTTTAGCTCTAGACCACGAGAAATTCGAGTTGTTCTTATCCCAAGGGAACCTGAGAAGATTAAAATCCCCACCAATGAGAAGAGGCAAAGTCGAAGCCTCGACTTTAGCAGATAGTTCAAGCAAGAACTCATGAGAGAGAGAGAGTGATCAGCCGAACCATAAAGTCCAACAACTTCCCAGGTCTTATCAATAGCATGATGGTGCAAAAACATGCTAGCAAAGTACACACCGGCATCAAAACAGGCAAAGTCAAAAACATCAAAATGCGCACCCAAAAGAATACCACCAGAATGACCAACAGCCGACAACCACTTCCAACAAAACAGATCAATACCCGCAATAGAGGAAAGCTCAGAATGAGAGAAGGAGTCCTTGATCGTTTCCTGTAAGCACACTAAGTGGATATGATGATCCCGAATGTAATCCCTAAGCTGGTTATGACGCCCCTAGCTCCGAACCCGCGCATGTTCCAAAAAAGGGCCCTCATTTGTAGGAAAGATTCTTGACGCGAAGACTAGCCATAGAGGGCAACACCGAAGCCGTCTGCTTCTTACGTCTCAGCCGCACCAACGGAACCGATTTGGGAATCGAAACATCAAGAAACGACGACGCAACAGGATCGCCGACACCTCCCTCACCCACTACCCGGGGGGAGGGTTGGTCAGACCACCCAAGTCCCTAGCCTTGGCCAGGGCTGCCTACGCAAGCTTGTTGGCACAGATCACAGAAAGAAGAGCCGAGGGAGACCCAAACGAAGCACCAAGGAAAAAACCAGAATCACAAGCAACTTTCAGGAAATGCGAATCGGAAAAAATAAAGAAGAATAGTATGCTTTGGAGAGGTGGGAAGAGTATCTGCAACCACATGATCCTTCTCCTTCACCCTCCTAGCCGCGCGGACCAGAAACAATTCCCGAAAAACCTTAGCATGTCAGCTCTTGCACGCCGTCAAGGTAGGAGTGTGCATAAGAACAAAATGATCCAAGGGGTGGGGGTGCCATGGGAGCCATCGAAGAAGCCACCTTGCCAAGATCACAATCAAGTCTACAACACAACCTACTCATTGAATGCACCAAAGCCCCCGAACCACCGCTGCGCTGTTATGTCCATTTTCATCATGTTTTCCTATTGTTAATTATACTATTTTTGATCAATATTTCACTTTATAATGCAATTCCAATGCCTTTTCTCTCTTAATGTGCAAGATTTATATAAAGAGGGAGATTGCCGGCAGCTGGAATTCCGGACCCAAAAGAGCTACAGTAGAGATAGCTATTCTCCGGAGCTCCAAATGACCTTAAATTTCAGAGATTTTTATTGAATAAATATAAATTACTGGAGTGAAGATCCACCAGAGAGGGGCCACCAGTTGCCCATAAGGCAAGAGGGCACGCCTACCCCCAAGGTGCGCCCTGATGTCTTGTGGGGCCCATGGAGGCCCTCTGGTGCCCTCCTTCTCATATATGAGGCCATTTGCCCTAGAAAAAAATAGTCGATACTTTCGGGACGAAGCGCCGCCGTCTTGAGGTGGAACCCGGGCAGGAGCACTTTTGCTCTCCGGCGAAGCAATTCCACTAGGGATACTTCCCTCCGGGAGGGGGAAATCGAAGCCATTAACATCACCAATGATCCTCTCATTGTGGGAGGACTCGTCTCCATCAACATCTTCACCAGCACAATCTCATCTCAAACCCTAGTTCATCTCTTGTATTCAACCTTTGTCTCAAAACCTCAGATTGGTACCTGTAGGTTGCTACACTACAAAAAAAAGACACATCCGTGACATTTTGGGCCGAATGAATTTTTTCCTGTCATGCTTATGACACTTCTATGATGATAATTGTGACAAAACTCGATATCATTATAGACATGGTGGGCTCCTAATTCTATGAAAATAATCGTGACAGAAAATGGGCTTGTCGTCCTGGGAGGGCCGGAGACGCAGCTGCATGACATTCTTTGTGCCGTCCATGACGGAAAAAACCGTGGTAGAAGCGAGGGCGAGGAAAATATCGGGGAGTTCCCGGTTACGGTGGGTGGTCGGGGGCCGAGCGATGCGCGTTTCTCTCGTACATGTACGCGCGTGGGTGTGAGGCGTTGGGCTCTAACTGAACCCGAGCGAGGCGTTCGCCTACTGAACCCGAGCGATTGCACTGCAGGCTACACATTACTGAACCCGAGCGATCGATCGATCCCTTGCTGTTAACTGAACCCGAGTGATTCCTTCGCTACTGCTGCTAACTGAAGTCGATCGATGCTGCCTCTGGATGAACAGTGAGC